>NC_141763.1:8561084-8757656 GCF_982258835.1 Parasteatoda tepidariorum
TGAGGTCACCCCTCCAAATAATTAAGTTCGAGTCCAACCACGTGAAAATTAGATCGTTTGATCAAAAGTTATTCAGTGCAGTTCTTCTAATTATTTATTTTTAAAATCTGAGTTTATGCTGTTATGTTTTATAATATATATATATATATATATATATATATATATATATATATATATATATATATATATATATATATATATATATATATAAACAAATTCTTCCAAAATTTGATAATAAGAACAATGGACATGGTACTAATCCAATTAAATTCTGTATAAAATCATTGAGTTAATTGCATGTTTTATTTGTTAGTAAATTTATTAAAAATTTGTTTCTTAACTAAATTCATATTTTCACCATGTTTAAATACAATTCGAGCAAACCTCTGGCTGAAACTCTTCTAATATTTCACTAATTTTTTTCAATACAATTTCAGTAAATGTTAATAATTGCTTTAAAAATCATCACAATAAAATTTTATAATTAAAATTTTGTAATTAAAATTTCATAATTAAGAATCAACCTTTATTAATTATATACTTTGAATTAACCAGTCTAATATTATTACATTGCGCACATCCAGTTTGGGACCTATCCAAAGTATCTGCATAGATATATTTAGAACTCTTATCAAAAATATAGTAAAATAAAACAAACGTTGGGAATCAGTATTTAAGCAGGTAAGAAACAAAAATGCTCTTGAAATCTGAAGAATCACTAATATATGTTTTGACGTTTTATGGTAAAACCACTTTATTCAGTAGTTTTTAAAACTATTTTGGAATGGTGATCATTACAAAATATTCGCAATTTGTGATTGATTCCCATTTCAGTTTTTTTTAAATGTTTCGTTTTTAAAGCTTAGTACATTTTTTGACACAGACTTGAATAGGCATTTTTGGGGACGTGAATTTGGGCTTCGTGTTCCAAAGATCGATAAATATGAGAATTTTCCATAGACAAATTTTACATTAGCTTACAAAGTCGTGTTGCTTTTAAATTCAAACAAACGTTTCGATGTTTGTATAAAAAGTTGCGTCTAAATTTACATTTATATTTAAAATTTTAATTTAAAAATTCTGGGCAAGTAAATATTGATATAATAGTTGTTGCGTTTTGGTACTTTAATCAAATAAATTGAAACTCTGAAGATATTGCAAATAAATTAATTTTTTCCGATGCATAAATTTTTATAATTATGTCTAGTAATATGAACAATTTCAAATAATTAGAATTTCTGATATCTTTAATAAAGACATATAGTATAGTAAGACATACGGAGAACATATCGGAAAGTCAGCACTCTATCCCCTGAGCCACCACGGGTCCATTATAGTAATATTTTATATCCGTCGTTGAACAGCCGACCCAATTTTCGGGTTTACAACAACTAATGCTCAACTCCGTAGCCTTATACTCACAATATACTACAAGGGGAGTATTCGGCCGGCGGGGATCGAACCCACGAACTGTTGGACATGGGCCCAGTGCCCTACCAACCAGACTATCCCGGCCTCATTTTAGTAATATTAATGTGCGTAAATATTTGATAAAGAATTTATATATATTTTTTTCGAATCTTCCTTTACGACTAGCATTTTTAATATGTTTTATCATATTATTTTGACTATTTAACTTTATATATTTCGACAACTACATAAATATATTAAGCAGTGCAAAAAGATCTTATGAATTTCAGGACCCGCGCTAAGCATTCGAAACCTCGCCAAATGAGATAATCAATTAATTAAATAAATTAATCACCATCAGGTACAAACAAACATTTGTGCTCGTAGGGCTACGAAAGACATACATGTAGAGGTAGAACATACTATAAGTGGATTTTTTTCATTTTAAAGTTTTTTTCCTTTTCAAATCGAAATGATAAGTTGGAACTACGTGATAACAAATGACATCATATAAATGCGTAATAAATACATATAAATAAATTCTTTACAACAATGACAACAATGATAAGAGCCTTTGCGCTAGTCAAGTTTTTTTTAATAAATAAAAAATGCAAAAAACAGTGTTGGTAGAGTGGGAATTGCTTATAGATTTGAATTCTTAAGTAAAAAAGATCTATAGTTTGTCTCAAGTAAGAACTCCCAACCAAAGCCAAATTTCAATGATAGTAGCCTTCAATTAAGCCACCAATTGAAACCCTTCTTGGTATATATAGCACCGTTGAAGGTAGCCCCCATGTTTTTCAATGCGGATTTTATTTCATTTCATAAACGTCATTGAACATCCGACCCAAAATTTGAGTTTACGACTACTAATGTTCAATTCCGTAGCCTTGTCATCTTGAACCCAACTCAGAAGACAAGGGAACTCTGGAATCAAGGATTGGATGAAATTTGCTTTCGTGGAGGATTTTTTAATGGAACTAACCAGCATTTGCATTACATGAAGAGGAATATTCCGAAAAACTCCCACGATTAACCTAACGATAAGGGAACTCATGATCCGTCTTCCACTAAGGATATTTTACGTCAGTACTGTGGTCGGTGCGAGCCGGATGTAAAATTCATATCGACCAGCCATCGCTGGGATTCGAACCTGGTTCGCCTTGAGCCATCACGGCTTAAATTGGGGATTGAAGTTAAGGAAAATGACATGCCATTCAATGCAAGTATCCAAAAATCACGCAAAATCGCCAGTTCGAAATTTACCGACTCCAACTGAGACATTATTTTGCTGGAATATCTGGTTTGGGACGTCAATTCTTTCTACTAGTGGGTTTACAGAATTATTTCTCAATCGGTAGCCTCTAAACGGCATGGGGAAGAGGCTAGGTCAGGTTGATCAGTATAGATGTTGCCTTCACATACAATTAATGAGCTTCCATCTTGATGTATAATTGAGAAGCCCTCCTTGTTTCCTCATGTATTGCCAATTGCACAAAAACTGTCTGAATCTTCCAAATTCTCCTCCTCTCGTATAGTTTCTCTAAAGTAAGAACTCTCCTACCCCTTCGTCTGAGCCCGTGGCTGTGACTATGGTAACGAGGTATAACTACAGTCGAACCCCGATTTAACGAATTCATAGGGACCGAAAGTATTATTCGCTGAATCGGGGATAATTCGTAATATCGGGAAGGGAAAAAAATGACTAACCTTATGGAATATTCGAACATCTCTAATAAGCAAATACGCAAAATAAAAAGAAATCGTAAACTTTTTATTCAGGTTGAATGATTCGAATGTTTACGCTCTGATTAATTCGAAATTTTGAAGAAATTTTCGCGAGGAAGGATTCCTTATTTTCTTTATTTCTTACTTTAAAAAGTTCTTTTTTGACGTCAAGAAGAGAAAAAGAAATGCTCCTTTATTTACTGCATTAGGTAAGTTTGCACTGTTTCCAAACCATGCAAAGCATCAGAAAAGGTAACAGTTTTCAATGGAGATTCATTATCATTGACTTCCGTGTCAGAGTCATTGTTTCCTATATAAATCTACTTCATTAACTTCATAAATTCGGTAAATAAGGTTTCGTTAAATCGGGGTATTTCAAGCAAGGGTGTGGGGTCATTGTTTAGGGCAGGTTTTAGCTCACGTCAGCGAGAGAAAGTGAATATGTTAAACCCAGAGTCACGAGAAGCTACCCTCCCTGAAATGAGCTATTCTTGTTTCCATAGCAGCAGGCAGAATCGGACTTTGTGGAGGGGGAAGTTCTTGTCGTAGACAAACTATATGCTTGTGCATACCTTTCACCCTTAAGATACTTCTTAATTCCTTTATATCGCAAATTGTAAATATGATAAATAAAATAAAAACAGTAGATAACAAGAAAAAAAATTATTTTTCCAATCCATGGTTTGGGAAGACTTTGGTATTTCAGCTAAGTATTTTCAGCTAAGGATTTGCTATTGTTAACTTTTACGTGTTTGTTACGGTTGAGTTTTAAGTTATGGTTATAGGGAGATTTCGCACTTTTGCGTTACCTTCCGTATGCTCCCGCACATAAGATCGAAGAAACTGCGCATGCTCGCATTTATTTTAGGTGTTACGTATCTTTACGTGAAGTTGGCGTTATGTTCGCTACAAAGACAAAGCTACAAGCAACCTGTTTATAGCTGTTAAATATTGTTTTTTGTTTAAGCCTACCTTCCTACCAAAAACATGAACGTGGAATGCGAATTTGAAGAAATGAATCGATGAAATTTAGAAAAGAAACATATAATCTTACAACCATTATTTCTTTGAATAAAAAAATAATTTAATTAGTTTTTGTTTAACATTATGGTTGTCTACTTGCACTAGTTCCATAAGAAACTTCGCTTTTTCGAAATTATAAATTATATTTATTATGACTATACAATTTAGTTTAAAAAAGTTAATTAATCGATAGAAGTTCAATAATAATTCTTTAAATATTAATAATAGCAATAAGCTGCATTCTTTACCTCTGAATTTTTGAAAATCTATAAACTACCAATTTTTTCTGCTCTCAGATCCGCAAATGCGTAGAACAAAGAATTTTGAATCGTTTGCGACAGCTTTAAAGAAACAGTCCACACCCATTGTAAAAATTTGTTTCGATTTTGTTTTTTAAGTTAAAATTATATTCCACTACGTAAGCGGTTTTTAACTTATGGAATTTTTCGAAATCTCTTATTTTTCACTGGCGCATGCGTATTTAAACCAGACGTGCACATGCGCAAATACTTGAAACCTTACGTGCAAAATCATATGTAAATTTGTGAGATCTCCTCATTTTTATTAAAAATATTGTCTGAAACAAGTGTATATAAATATCTTAACTAACTGTTTTTAGGAAAAATCCATAGCTATCCATAATCCATAACTATCCATTAATTCATAATTAGTTGCATTTTAAATTTGAATTTGAAATAATAAATAAGCTTTAGGTGAATAAAAATATGATTGATAGTAAGTACTGAAATTTGTTCAGAATTATGGATCATATTTATTAACAGGAATTAATATAAATATTAGCAAGAATTTAATATAAATACATATTTATTCAGGGTAAATCTGTGTGTTAACAAAAAATTATATCCATAATAAATGAGTCATAATTGCTTTTATTTTAAATTTTAATTGATTTGCTATCGATTTTAAATTAAAATTTTTAAATTGAAATATGAAATTATGAAGTCTATTTTAAATCGATTTTAGATAAAATTTGAATAATAAATAATAAATTAATTTTATGTGAATAAAAACGTGACTGATAGTTTAAGAACTGAAATTTATTCAGAATTATCGATCTATACATCATTTACATCAAGAATTTAATATAAATACACATTTATAAACAGTAAATCTGTGTGTTAACAAATAATCAGATCCATAATAAACGAGACATAATTACTTTTATTTTAAATTTTAATTGATTTACTATCGATTTAAAGGTATATCAATATTTTTCAAAGAAAAAAAAATAATAAATATGTAAACTTAAATGCAATTAAAATTGATACGATAAATCAGTGTGATACATAAATGTTATTATAATAATCAATAACTGGTAGTAAATACTAATATTCAACTGTCATTTTATTACAAAAATTTTGTTCATTAATGTAAAAATGTTATTTAATTAAACAACAGCTGGTTATGCTTATTGACTTCCAACTGACATTAATTTACAATATGCAAATAAATAAAGGTAATATTCAAATAATATTTTTTTTTCTAAAAAAAAGCGATAGAAACTTATAAATATTGACCCTGAATTACAATTATGTATTCAAAGGATATAAAAACAAATATGATCTGGTTGTAAATATTGATGTTACTGATAAGTACATAACGCTCAACTTTATTATTACATGCAACTTTATTAATTTGGTTTTTATTTATGCAAAAAGCAAGTAAATAAAGTATAATATGTATAATTGCTTGTATATAAAAATTTAAGCTAATGAAAATAATTCTCTGGTTGACTAGCATAATATTCTGATGAGTAAAATTTAATTGGCTCTGTGCCAATCATAGACTTCGTATAAAACTCGAATCCAGGTGCAAATGATAAATTATTCATAAAAGGTTTGGTCACGATTGTGTTTATTGCCACATGTTTATGATATCCTTCCATTTCTTCGCTGCTGGTTCCATTATCTGTGTTTAGTTTTAATGAAAAGGTGGGTATGCAATTTTATTTAAATAAATTTCTTTTAATTGGGTTTTTAAGAGATAACATTTTATGCAAGAGTTCAACTAAGCATTTAATAGATTAGTTTTTATTTTTATTACATTTTTCTTCTCCGTTTTTATATAGCCCAAAAATAATGATATCTATTTAAATTGTTTTAATCATTAACTATCTAAAATGGTATAGCTACTAATACGAATCTTGTTTCTAATCTTATTTCTCCAGCTTTTGTTTAAGTTAAAGAATAAAAGAGGGTATGCAATTTAATTGAAATAAATTTCTTTTAATTGAGATTTTAAGAGATAACATTTTATGCAAGATTTTAGCTCAGCATTTAATAGATTAGTTTATATTTTTATTGAATTTTTCTTCTGCGTTTATATATTGCCTAAAAATAATGATATCTATTTAAATTGTTTTAATCATTAACTACCTAAAATGGTATAGCTACTAATACGAATCTTGTTTTTAATCTTATTTCTCCAGCTTTTGTTTAAGTTAAAGAATAAAAGAGGGTATGCAATTTTATTCAAATAAATTTCTTTTAATTGAGTTTTTAATAGATAACATTTTATGCAAGAGTTCAACTAAGCATTTAATAGATTACTTTTTATTTTTATTACTATTATCTTCTCCATTTTTATATAACCTAAAAAATATGATATCAAATTAAATTAAATTAGTCATTTACTATCTGAAATGGTATAGCTACTAATACGAATCTTGTTTTTAATCTTATTTCTTCAGCTTTTGTTTAAGTTAAAGAATGAAGGAGGGTATGCAATTTAATTGAAATAAATTTCGCTTAATTGAGTTTTTAAGAGATAACATTTTATGCAAGATTTTAACTGAGCATTTAATGGATTACTTTTTATTTTTATTGCTTTTTTCTTATCAATTTTTATATAGCCTAAAAATAATGATATCTATTTAAATTGTTTCAATCATTAACTATCTAAAATGGTATAGCTACTAATACGAATCTTGTTTTTAGTCTTATTTCTCCAGCTCTTGTTTAAGTTAAAGAATAAAAGAGGGTATGCAATTTAATTGAAATAAATTTCTTTTAATTGAGTTTTTAAGACATAACATTTTATGCTAGATTTTAGCTGAGCATTTAATAGAATACTTTTTATTTTTATTGCTTTTTTCTTATCAATTTTTATATAGCCTAAAAATAATGATATCTATTTAAATTGTTTTAATCATTAACTATCTAAAATGGTATAGCTATTAATACGAATCTTGTTTTTAATCTTATTTCTCCAGCTTTTGTTTAAGTTAAAGAATAAAAGAGGGTATGCAATTTAATTGAAATAAATTTCGATTAATTGAGTTTTTAAGAGATAACATTTTATGCAAGATTTCAGCTGAGCATTTAATAGATTACTTTTTATTTTTATTAAATTTTTCTTCTCCGTTTTTATATAGCCTAAAAATAATGATATCTATTTAAATTGTTTTAATCATTAACTATCTAAAATGGTATAGCTACTAATACGAATCTTGTTTTTAATCTTATTTCTCCAGCTTTTGTTTAAGTTAAGGAATAAAAGAGGGTATGCAATTTAATTGAAATAAATTTCGTTTAATTGAGTTTTTAAGAGATAACATTTTATGCAAGATTTTAGCAGAGCATTTAATAGATTACTTTTTATTTTTATTACATTTTTCTTCTCCGTTTTTATATAGCCTAAAAATAATGATATCTATTTAGATTGTTTTAATCATTAACTATCTAAAATGGTATAGCTACTAATACGAATCTTGTTTTTAATCTTATTTCTCCAGCTTTTGTCTAAGTTAAAGAATAAAAGAGGGTATGCAATTTAATTGAAATAAATTTCGTTTAATTGAGTTTTTAAGAGATAACATTTTATGCAAGATTTTAGCAGAGCATTTAATAGATTACTTTTTATTTTTATTACATTTTTCTTCTCCGTTTTTATATAGCCTAAAAATAATGATATCTATATAAATTGTTTTAATCATTAACTATCTAAAATGGTATAGCTACTACTACGAATCTTGTTTCTAATCTTATTTCTCCAGCTTTTGTTTAAGTTAAAGAATAAAAGAGGGTATGCAATTTAATTGAAATAAATTTCTTTTAATTGAGTTTTTAAGAGATAACATTTTATGCAAGATTTTAGCTCAGCATTTAATAGATTAGTTTATATTTTTATTGAATTTTTCTTCTGCGTTTATATATTGCCTAAAAATAATGATATCTATTTAAATTGTTTTAATCATTAACTACCTAAAATGGTATAGCTACTAATACGAATCTTGTTTTTAATCTTATTTCTCCAGCTTTTGTTTAAGTTAAAGAATAAAAGAGGGTATGCAATTTTATTCATATAAATTTCTTTTAATTGAGTTTTTAATAGATAACTTTTTATGCAAGAGTTCAACTAAGCATTTAATAGATTACTTTTTATTTTTATTACTATTATCTTCTCCATTTTTATATAGCCTAAAAAATATGACATCAAATTAAATTAAATTAGTCATTTACTATCTGAAATGGTATAGCTACTAATACGAATCTTGTTTTTAATCTTATTTCTTCAGCTTTTGTTTAAGTTAAAGAATGAAGGAGGGTATGCAATTTAATTGAAATAAATTTCGCTTAATTGAGTTTTTAAGAGATAACATTTTATGCAAGATTTTAACTGAGCATTTAATGGATTACTTTTTATTTTTATTGCTTTTTTCTTATCAATTTTTATATAGCCTAAAAATAATGATATCTATTTAAATTGTTTTAATCATTAACTATTTAAAATGGTATAGCTACTAATACGAATCTTGTTTTTAATCTTATTTCTCCAGCTCTTGTTTAAGTTAAAGAATAAAAGAGGGTATGCAATTTAATTGAAATAAATTTCGTTTAATTGAGTTTTTAAGAGATAACATTTTATGCAAGATTTCAGCTGAGCATTTAATAGATTACTTTTTATTTTTATTAAATTTTTCTTCGCCGTTTTTATATAGCCTAAAAATAATGATATCTATTTAAATTGTTTTAATCATTAACTATCTAAAATGGTATAGCTACTAATACGAATCTTGTTTTTAATCTTATTTCTCCAGCTTTTGTTTAAGTTAAGGAATAAAAGAGGGTATGCAATTTAATTGAAATAAATTTCGTTTAATTGAGTTTTTAAGAGATAACATTTTATGCAAGATTTTAGCAGAGCATTTAATAGATTACTTTTTATTTTTATTACATTTTTCTTCTCCGTTTTTATATAGCCTAAAAATAATGATATCTATTTAGATTGTTTTAATCATTAACTATCTAAAATGGTATAGCTACTAATACGAATCTTGTTTTTAATCTTATTTCTCCAGCTTTTGTTTAAGTTAAAGAATAAAAGAGGGTATGCAATTTAATTGAAATAAATTTCTTTTAATTGAGTTTTTAAGAGATAACATTTTATGCAAGATTTCAGCTGAGCATTTGATAGATTACTTTTAATTTTTATTACATTTTTCTTCTCCATTTTTATATAGCCTAAAAATAATGATATCTATTTAAATTGTTTTAATCATTAACTATCTAAAATGGTATAGCTACTAATACGAATCTTGTTTTTTATTTTATTTCTCCAGCTTTTGTTTAAGTTGAAGAATAAAAGAGGGTATGCAATTTAATTGAAATAAGTTTCTTTTAATTGAGTTTTTAAGAGATAACATTTTATGCAATATTTTAGCTGAGCATTTAATAGATTACTTTTAATTTTTATTACTATTAACTTCTCCATTTTTATATAGCCTAAAAATAATGATATCTATTTAAATTGTTTTAATCATTAACTATTTAAAATGGTATAGCTACTAATACGAATCTTGTTTTTAATCTTATTTCTCCAGCTTTTGTTTAAGTTAAAGAATAAAAGAGGGTATGCAATTTAATTGAAATAAATTTCTTTTAATTGAGTTTTTAAGAGATAACATTTTATGCAAGATTTCAGCTGAGCATTTGATAGATTACTTTTAATTTTTATTACTTTTTTCTTCTCCATTTTTATATAGCCTAAAAATAATGATATCTATTTAAATTGTTTTAATCATTAACTATCTAAAATGGTATAGCTACTAATACGAATCTTGTTTTTTATTTTATTTCTCCAGCTTTTGTTTAAGTTGAAGAATAAAAGAGGGTATGCAATTTAATTGAAATAAGTTTCTTTTAATTGAGTTTTCAAGAGATAACATTTTATGCAAGATTTTAGCTGGGCATTTAATAGATTACTTTCTATTTTTATTGCATTTTTCTTCTCCATTTTTATATATCCTAAAAATAATGATATCTATTTAAATTGTTTTAATCAATAACTATCTTAAATGGTATAGCTATTAATACGAATCTTGTGCTTGATCATATTTCTCCAGCTTTTGTTTAAGTTAAAGAATGAAAGAGGGTATGCAATTTAATTGAAATAAATTTCGTTTAATTGAGTTTTTAAGAGATAACATTTTATGCAAGATTTTAGCAGAGCATTTAATAGATTACTTTTTATTTTTATTACATTTTTCTTCTCCGTTTTTATATAGCCTAAAAATAATGATATCTATTTAGATTGTTTTAATCATTAACTATCTAAAATGGTATAGCTACTAATACGAATCTTGTTTTTAATCTTATTTCTCCAGCTTTTGTCTAAGTTAAAGAATAAAAGAGGGTATGCAATTTAATTGAAATAAATTTCGTTTAATTGAGTTTTTAAGAGATAACATTTTATGCAAGATTTTAGCAGAGCATTTAATAGATTACTTTTTATTTTTATTACATTTTTCTTCTCCGTTTTTATATAGCCTAAAAATAATGATATCTATATAAATTGTTTTAATCATTAACTATCTAAAATGGTATAGCTACTACTACGAATCTTGTTTCTAATCTTATTTCTCCAGCTTTTGTTTAAGTTAAAGAATAAAAGAGGGTATGCAATTTAATTGAAATAAATTTCTTTTAATTGAGTTTTTAAGAGATAACATTTTATGCAAGATTTTAGCTCAGCATTTAATAGATTAGTTTATATTTTTATTGAATTTTTCTTCTGCGTTTATATATTGCCTAAAAATAATGATATCTATTTAAATTGTTTTAATCATTAACTACCTAAAATGGTATAGCTACTAATACGAATCTTGTTTTTAATCTTATTTCTCCAGCTTTTGTTTAAGTTAAAGAATAAAAGAGGGTATGCAATTTTATTCATATAAATTTCTTTTAATTGAGTTTTTAATAGATAACTTTTTATGCAAGAGTTCAACTAAGCATTTAATAGATTACTTTTTATTTTTATTACTATTATCTTCTCCATTTTTATATAGCCTAAAAAATATGATATCAAATTAAATTAAATTAGTCATTTACTATCTGAAATGGTATAGCTACTAATACGAATCTTGTTTTTAATCTTATTTCTTCAGCTTTTGTTTAAGTTAAAGAATGAAGGAGGGTATGCAATTTAATTGAAATAAATTTCGCTTAATTGAGTTTTTAAGAGATAACATTTTATGCAAGATTTTAACTGAGCATTTAATGGATTACTTTTTATTTTTATTGCTTTTTTCTTATCAATTTTTATATAGCCTAAAAATAATGATATCTATTTAAATTGTTTTAATCATTAACTATTTAAAATGGTATAGCTACTAATACGAATCTTGTTTTTAATCTTATTTCTCCAGCTCTTGTTTAAGTTAAAGAATAAAAGAGGGTATGCAATTTAATTGAAATAAATTTCGTTTAATTGAGTTTTTAAGAGATAACATTTTATGCAAGATTTCAGCTGAGCATTTAATAGATTACTTTTTATTTTTATTAAATTTTTCTTCGCCGTTTTTATATAGCCTAAAAATAATGATATCTATTTAAATTGTTTTAATCATTAACTATCTAAAATGGTATAGCTACTAATACGAATCTTGTTTTTAATCTTATTTCTCCAGCTTTTGTTTAAGTTAAGGAATAAAAGAGGGTATGCAATTTAATTGAAATAAATTTCGTTTAATTGAGTTTTTAAGAGATAACATTTTATGCAAGATTTTAGCAGAGCATTTAATAGATTACTTTTTATTTTTATTACATTTTTCTTCTCCGTTTTTATATAGCCTAAAAATAATGATATCTATTTAGATTGTTTTAATCATTAACTATCTAAAATGGTATAGCTACTAATACGAATCTTGTTTTTAATCTTATTTCTCCAGCTTTTGTTTAAGTTAAAGAATAAAAGAGGGTATGCAATTTAATTGAAATAAATTTCTTTTAATTGAGTTTTTAAGAGATAACATTTTATGCAAGATTTCAGCTGAGCATTTGATAGATTACTTTTAATTTTTATTACATTTTTCTTCTCCATTTTTATATAGCCTAAAAATAATGATATCTATTTAAATTGTTTTAATCATTAACTATCTAAAATGGTATAGCTACTAATACGAATCTTGTTTTTTATTTTATTTCTCCAGCTTTTGTTTAAGTTGAAGAATAAAAGAGGGTATGCAATTTAATTGAAATAAGTTTCTTTTAATTGAGTTTTTAAGAGATAACATTTTATGCAATATTTTAGCTGAGCATTTAATAGATTACTTTTAATTTTTATTACTATTAACTTCTCCATTTTTATATAGCCTAAAAATAATGATATCTATTTAAATTGTTTTAATCATTAACTATTTAAAATGGTATAGCTACTAATACGAATCTTGTTTTTAATCTTATTTCTCCAGCTTTTGTTTAAGTTAAAGAATAAAAGAGGGTATGCAATTTAATTGAAATAAATTTCTTTTAATTGAGTTTTTAAGAGATAACATTTTATGCAAGATTTCAGCTGAGCATTTGATAGATTACTTTTAATTTTTATTACTTTTTTCTTCTCCATTTTTATATAGCCTAAAAATAATGATATCTATTTAAATTGTTTTAATCATTAACTATCTAAAATGGTATAGCTACTAATACGAATCTTGTTTTTTATTTTATTTCTCCAGCTTTTGTTTAAGTTGAAGAATAAAAGAGGGTATGCAATTTAATTGAAATAAGTTTCTTTTAATTGAGTTTTCAAGAGATAACATTTTATGCAAGATTTTAGCTGGGCATTTAATAGATTACTTTCTATTTTTATTGCATTTTTCTTCTCCATTTTTATATATCCTAAAAATAATGATATCTATTTAAATTGTTTTAATCAATAACTATCTTAAATGGTATAGCTATTAATACGAATCTTGTGCTTGATCATATTTCTCCAGCTTTTGTTTAAGTTAAAGAATGAAAGAGGGTATGCAATTTTATTGAAATAAGTTCCGTTTAATTGAGTTTTTAAGAGATAACATTTTATGCAAGAGTTTTACTAAGGATTTAATGGTTTACTTCTTAATTTTATTATTTTTTCTCAATTTTTATATGGCGTAAAAAATATGATATCTAATTAAATTGAATTTATCATTAATCATTATATTAAATGTTATAGGTAAATGCGGAACTTGTTTTTATTCTTATTTTTCAAGCTTTTGTTTAAGTTAGATGATCAAAAGTGGGTATGCAATTTTGATTAAAAAATGTTTTGCATGGTCTAATAATTAAGATATTTAATTAAAATAACTAGGTCATCATTTATCATTAATTGTGTTGGAAAATATGTAATTCATTATCCTATTTGCTTCACATTTTGATTAATATCTGTTAGAGTTGAGAAAGAATTTTGAATTATGTCATTTTATTTTTAAAAAATAATCGTTTAAGTTTTTAACAGATTACTTTTATGCAAGTTTTTCAATTTTTTCACATGATCTGATAAATAAAACATTTAATTAAATTAAGTTAGTCATTATTAATTATTAATAACGTAGCTTAATATGATCATTCTTTTATCTTACTCCTTCGCTGTTTAGATAATTTTTTGTTTAAGTTTGATGAATAGAAGAGAGAGTGTGGAATTTTATTTAGAAATTCACTCAATTACGAAATTACTTGTTAGGCAAGTTTCTTAATTATTATATGACTTAATAAATACCATAATTAATTGAATTTTCAATTATTTACCATAATAGTGTATCTAAATATGGCCCTTTTTGTCTAATTTTTTTTAATTTTTCTAATACTTTCTGTTAAAATTTGATGAAAAGAGATTAATTTAAAAACAATTTCTCAATTGAGATTTTGAGAGATTATTTTATTTGTTTGTTTTTTTGTTGTTGTTATTTGTAGGATATTATTTCGCTTAGATTTTGACAAGGCCTGATGTAAGTTAAATTACCCTAATTCAGTCATTATTTACTGTCGATACTGTTACTAAATATTCCCTTTTATATTCTGTACGTAGTTCCTTTCAACATTTTGTTTTTCGTAGCTTCACTTTTTTGATTATTTCTGTTGCATTTCAACAAAAAAAGATCAGTGTTACAATAATATTCAAACAACGAATTTCTAGATATTCCTTTCAATTAAAAAGATCGCTTTCTTGCATGTTTTTCCATTTCTAAATTACCCATCATTTATCATTAAAACTGTAGCCAAAAAATGCAAATTTTTATTTTGTATGAAATTTATCTACACATTTTCTTTCATAAATTCTTCACATTTTCAGCTATTTTTTGTTAATAAAAAAAGAGAAGTCATACAATGTTATTTAAATAATTTTCTATTTTTTAATTTTTGATCTGGCTTGATAAATATGGTACTTAATTAATTTAGTGTAGTCATTAGTTAATACTTTTAATGTAGCAAAAAACTGCTTTCTTTTCGTGTAAGTAGATTCCTCTTCTGTTTTTTGTTTCTCTATCTGTTTGAATTATTTACTGTCAAGTAATCATGAAAACACAGAAAATATGCAACTTTATTTAAATAATTTATTTCAATTGCTTTTTTAAGATAGCTTCATAAATACGAAATAAAATTGTTTTAATTTTGTCCATATTTAGCAATTATAATCTAAAAATTGCCTTTCTTATTTTGTAAGTAGATTCCCTTTCCTTTGTTTTTTGTTTCTCCACTTTTTCAATTATTTACTTTCAAGTGACAATGAAAACACAGAAGATATGCAACTTTATTTAAAAGATTTATTTTAACTGCTTTTTTGAGATAACTTGATAAATACGAGATTGAATTAATTCAATTTAGTCAATATTTAGTAATGATAATCTTAAAATTGCCCTTTTTATTCTGTAAGATCTGTATACTTAGATTTGTTTCGCTACCTTTTCAATTTATTTACTATCACGTGATAATGAAAAAAAAGAAGACATGCAACTTTTTTTAAAACATTTATTTCAACTGCTTTTTTGAGATAGCTTGATAAATATGAGATTAAATTGTTTTAATTCTGTCAATATTTTGAAGGATAATCAAAAAATTGACTTTTTTAATTCTATGAGAGTTTTAGTCCCAAATTTATTTATTATTTCTACATTTTTTCGATTATTTTCTGGTAAATTATTTTTTAATTTGAAGATAATACATTTTTTTAATAATTGATTTTGGAATAGTTTTTGAAAAATTACATTTCTCCATATTTTAAATAAATGGAAATTGCCTGATAAATACGAGATTAATTTAGGTATTATTTTTCCTTAATAAAGTTTAAATGTGCTTTTTTTTATTCTTTATGTAAATCCATATCATTTCGTATAAGCTAATTTTTTTTAAGATTTTTATTAATCCCATTTATAAGAAATTATGTAGATTACTTAATTCTACTTAGATAATTACTTTTAAATGAGTTTTTAAACATAACTTTTTCTGTTTTGTTAGTAACTTTTAATATGACATTATAAATATATGACATTTAATTAATTCAAACTAATCATTATTTATCATTAATAAATGTTGCTGTTTTAATCTGTATCAAATATACTAATAGGAAACATTTTACATATAATTGCACACTCTTCACTAATTATCATCAGTGCCTATTACCAAAATTAATCAAGCAACATTGGTGTCAATAATAATATGGTAATTTTTTACATTTTTCCTAAACGAATTAGTGCTCTATTAATTTTGCTTCTTAGTACTTAGAGTATATAGCTAATTTTTTTATAGCAGTTAGTACTTATTTTCAAACTAAATTAAACATCATTGGCGTCAATAGTAGTTTGGTGGATTTTTTTGTTGTTACTCATTTCAAACAGATTAGAACCATTTTTCTATTAATATTGCTTTTAACATAGCTAATTTTTAATTTCTATTAATAATTATTTTCAAAATTAATTAACCATCAATAGCGTAAATAATAGCAGCGAATTTTTAAGTTTTTCCTAAATTATTTAGCATCATTTTTCTATTAATTTTGCTTTACAGTACATTGCATATTTTTTCAATTAATTTAATACTTATTACCAAAATTAATAAAGCGTTATCGGTGCACTTAATATTTTGATTTTTTAGGTTTCTCTTAAAAGAATTAATACCACTTCCCCGTTAGTTTTTCTTTTTAATACACAGCTTATTTTTTAATTCTAATCTGTACTTATTACCAAAATTAATTAAGCCTCATTGGAATAAATAATAGAAGGATAATTTTTCGCGGTTCCTCTAAGAAATAATTATCTTTCCCCCATTTATTTTGTTTTTCAGAACATATCGTATTTTTTTTCCTATTAAAACCTATTAACAAATCAAATTAAGCATCATTGTCGTCAATAATAGTTTGACAATTTTGTGCGTTTTTCCTATACGAATTTGGGACGTTATTTTGTTTTCTTATTTCTTCACTTTCTCTGTTATTTTTTAGTTTAGTGAAAACATAAAAGTTATGCAATTTTAAACAAAATATTTTCCGCAAAATACGAATTTGGGACGTTATTTTGTTTTCTTATTTCTTCACTTTTTCTATTATTTTTTAGTTGAGTAAAAACATAGAAGTCATGCAATTTAAACAAAATATTTTCTGTTTTAATTAACTAATTATTAATTATTAATACTATTATTTGGAATCATCATATAACATTCCAAATGTAGCTAAAAATTACCTTTTGAATTCTAATGAAGTTTTTATCCCATTTTTTTTTCCTTACTTCTCTTTTCCTATCCCATTTTTTTCCTTACTTCTCTTTTCCTATCCCATTTTTTTCCTTACTTCTCCTTTCCTATCCCTTTTTTATCCTACCAATTTTGAATGAAAAATTAGCTTGAATGAATAAATGCTTAAAGGTTTATTTTGAATGCTATTTTGATAAATTACTTATTCAACAAATATCTTAAATTTTACAGTTGGCAGATACAATAACATGAAATTTAATTGCCTTCATTTTTGTTTAATGTGTAAAAAGTTTCCCTTGTTTTTTATTATTATTATTTTAATCATGTTTCTTTTTTTCTAACACTTTTTCGATTATTTCTGTTAGATAGTTATACAAAAAGAGACTTAATTTAATAATTTATTTTAAAAGAGTTCATAAGAAATTAATCGCTTTGCTTCTTAATATTTGAAATCACCTGATAAATAATGAAATTTGATTATTTTAAATTTGACTGCATTTATTATTAATAATGTAAGAAAAAAGAGCCTCAGATTTTGTTTTATAATTTCGTTTACATTTTCGTTTCATGAGAGTTTGAATTTCATTAGTTAAAAATAATGAGAAACGTTATGCAACTTTATTTAAATAAAATTTTCTGCATTTTTATTTAATTTTTTGATATTGCCTAATAAATATGAGATTTAATTAGCTTAATGGAGTTATTTTTCATTCTGTAAATAGTTATTTTTCTAATTTCGTTTCTTATATTTCAACTTATTTGATTTTTTTTTTTGTGAAGATTTCACAAATATTAATTTAATGGTAATAATGATGTAATTGAATTATGAATATTAATGAACAACAAATTATTGTACATAGTTTTCTCCCTTTTCTGTCTGATTTCTTTTTCATTCAATTTCTTTTTTGTGAGCTTTTGAGGGACAATTTTACTGTTTTTTTAAGTTTTGAAATGGTCTGATAAGCATAAGGTATAACTACCTTAATTTAGTCACAATTCTTAATTATTATGTACCAGAAAGTACCATTTTTTTTAATACATTATATAGTTTTTATCCCAATTCGTTTATTATTTCTTCACTTTTTCGATTAATTTTTGTAAAGATAGGATGAAAAAAGTGAACTTATTCAACTTTAAATAATTTCTTTTCAAAGAGTTTTAGGAAAATTATTTTTTCCACATGTTAATTAATTTTTGAGGAGGTCAGATAAAACATAATATCTAATTGATGTAACGTATTTTTTTATTATCATTTGTCATGTAGTAAAAATTGACTTTCATTATTCAGTATATAGTTTTTTCTCATTTTTTTTTATTTTTTATACTTTTCGATCATTTTCTGTTTGGTTTAAATGAAAGAGAGATGGTACCCAAATTTTTAAAATAGTTTTCTTCAAAGGAATTTTTGAGAAATTTTTTTTGTTTGTTTATTTTTGTTGTGGTTTGATAAATAGGAAATATAATTTTCTAAATAAGTTCATCACTATTAATCTATATGTACTCATATCCATCTTTTTCAACAAGTAGTGTTTACCGCATTTTGCTTATTTCTAATCGATTCCTTTTTTGTTAAGTTTTATTCTGTTTCTGTTTCTGGATTCTGCAAAAGAAATTCTGTTTTAAATATTTTTTAAGTGACAATATTATTATTAATTTTTAGCTTTTTTATATGGCTCGAAAATATGAGATTTAATTACCCTAATTTAAATATTATCTTTTCTAGTGTATGAGATTAAATTACGAAATTTAGTCATTATATGTTATTAACAATTTAGCTTAAATTTACCGTTTTTATCCCGCATGTATAATTTTTCATCGCCATCTAATTTCTCTTTTTTTATGTCAATTATTTTCTGGTGAGTTTTTATGTGAAGAGGGTACTCAATTTAATTTAAATAATGTATCTAAAATGAGTTTTTACGTTATTATTATGTTTGTCGCAAAAAGAAAAAAATTTATGGCCAAATTTTGATTATAATTAGTTATTTAGCTGTAAATTGCCAATATATTGCTTTTACTCATTTTTTATCATTGATAACCATTTTTTACCATTACCATTGATAACACGCCCCCTGAGAGGGATGAGAACTGAAAAATATGGAACTACAAAGTACCTGCATTGAAGAAACTGTGGCCTTGACTCAGAACTACCACCTAAACATTTTTTCTCTTGTCCGGCCATTTTGGCCACTTTACAACGGATTAGTTACTGTCCACAAGATCTTTATTCGGACATTTGCCTTGAAATAGCTAAATTGTGTATCGGTCCTACATAATTTCTTATTGATATATTATTTATTTATTTTCTTTGTTCATAATAATACAATCAACCAGTCCATTTTTATTTTAAAAGATTCATTCACTTTTTGGATTATATTTGTTAAGTGTTACGATAAGAATTTTTTTCGAATTGTTCCTTCTAAAAATGTTGAATTCTTATTATCAGTATTTTTAACTTTTAAATTTGCCTGAAAAATATAAGATTAAATTATCACAATTTAGATATTATTTATTATTAATAACGTAGCCAAAAATTTCCTTTATTGCATTCACAAAATAGTCTTTTCCTACTTCACTCTTTAAATTTCTTTTTATTAAATATTAATGGAAAAAAAACATATGTCATTTTTTTAAAAAATAATTTTGTTTTAAATAAATTTTCGAGTGTTTTTTTTTCTCGATACACTTAGCGTTTTGATTTATTTTTTCAGTTCTTATTTATTTACTTATTTTTTTTATAATTTTGATGTGATCTCAAATATAAGATTTAAGTTTCGTAATTCAAGCTTAACTTTTAATAATTCTACTAAAATTTGCTATTTTTTAATTCTGTCCGCAGTCCCCCCCCCCCAACTTTGTTTTTATTTCTTCGCTTTTCCTGTTATATTCTGCTACTGTTCACTGAAAACTCAGATAAGTCAAATACTCAGATTCAAATGGACAGATATTCAAATGCAGATAAGTCAAATACAGTGTAAAAAATTTCGAGCTATGTTGCGCCAAACTTTGGTATTCATTTAAATAATGATTTGTGATTGTTGGTTACATAAATTGGTGCTCAGTTTTATTATATATTGGTGCTTTCACTAGCTCCAAGCACCGAAAGATGGTTGCACCAAAAATAGGTATTTTGAAAAGACCTACAAACAGGAAAAGGCTGATCCAAAAATAAGTGTTTTGAAGGGAACGAAAAGCGAGGAAGGTTGCACCATTATTAAAGCGCGAAAAAGCAGAGAAAGTTATCATTAAAAGTCATCATTTGTAAGTATTTATTAAAAAAGAGGAGAAAATTGCAACATAAATTGATATTTTATTAATCCTAAATAAAGAGAAAAGGTGCTATCATAAGTGGGTTATTTAACTAAACCGAATATGGATCAATTTGTATAACTTTTCCTTATTATTTAGTATACATGTAGAGCACCAAATTTATTTAAATGAAATTATAATTTAATTATTTAAATCAATAAATAATAAAAGAAAAACTATTTTTATTTTAGTTGTGTTAGGTAATATATATATATATATATATATATATATATATATATATATATATATATATATATATATATATATATATATATATATATATATATATATAGATATATATATATATATATATATATATATATATATATATATATATATATATATATATATATATATATATATATATATATATATATATATATATATATATTACCTAACGCAGCTAAAATAAAAATAGTTGGAGACGCACAGCGCAGAGGGAAGATCCTGCCTTCACTATTGCATGCCACACCGGCCCTCAACAAGGCATTATGGTCTGGGGGGCCATTTCCTTCGACAGCCGGACCCGTTTGGTCGTCATTAGAGGTACACTTACTGCACAGCGGTACGTCGACGACATCCTAAGGCCTGTTTTGCTACCGTTCCTTTTGCAGTGCCCTGGGCTGGTTTTTCAGCAGGACAATGCCAGACCACATACGGCACGTGCTGCTATGAACTGTCTGCAAGCTTGTCAAACTCTTCCTTGGCCTGCCAGATCACCAGATCTCTCTCACATCGAGCATGTCTGGGATATGATGGGAAGGCGATTACATCTGGCACGGAATGTTGATGACCTCGTTCGACAATTGGATCGAATTTGGCAGGAAATACCGCAAGAGACCATCCGGGAGCTTTATCGGTCTATGCCACGCCGTGTGGCAGCTTGTATCCAGGCTAGAGGCGGGTCAACACCTTATTGAACTTGTTACTGCAACTCTGCAATAAATTACTCAATTGTTCTGAAATTTTAATCATTTACTATTCTGTACATTGTCTTCCTATCCACCAATTTTCGTTTCAATCGGACAACTCTTTCTTGGTGCGTCGATTTTTTTGTTATAAAGTGTATATGTATGTATGTTTAAAATTAAAATTCTTTTTTGCATGTCATTCGTTGAAGCACCAACAGATGCTATAGATTAAGTATCACTAACGTTTTAAAGAAGAGAAAATGAAAAAGAATTTTAATTTTAAGCTGCAGCAAATTCTTATTACTATTCTGAAATTATTTTATTATTTAAAATTGAAAATACTACCCTCACAAATAAAAATTTATATTAAAGAGTAGACAAATATTTGTTTGGTCAACCCCTTATCTCAAATTAAGGAAACATTCCAATACTAATTACATTGGCGGTGGGAAATAATAAATTTTAAGTAAATCAAGAAATGTAAAAATAATGGCATAACTTGGAAATATTAACAACAAATATACAGATCCAGATCAGCATTCAAACATAATTTATTCATTTACAATCACCTTGATGTTTGTATACATAGACAGAATATAATAGTTTTCATGCAAAAAAATAATCTTAAAATTTAAATATAATATACTTTTTACATACTTATACATATCACAGCATTTATGAGAAAAATACAAAATATTCACTCAAAAATATGACAGAAAAATATGTTTTTGTTACTAAGAGAGTGCATTCAATTCAAATTTACTTTTAATTCGCATATGCCTATGCATGTATACAGTTTTGAAATTTGGAATCATCTGAACTTAATTTTCAATATTTTAATACGATACTAAATTTCTTGACATACTCTGCCTCATCTGAATTAAAATTTGCAATATAACTAAATTACTTTTTTATAAACATAATTTACTACTTGATAAAAAGATTAAAAATTCACTCAGTTAGGAAAAAAAATTGCTATCATTTTCTTACAAATTAGTAAATGGTGGTGATTATTTGAGAAAAGCAATATTTTTATTACATATTCATTATTATATGTATTATCATATTCATTATTATATGTATTATCATATTCATTATATGTATTTTTATTACATATTCATTACCATTAACTTTTCGTATCCGGCTTGAACCGACCACAGTGCTGATCATAAAAATATCCTCAGTGGTAGATGGAACACTGGTTAGAATCCTCTTGCCGTCAAACTAGTCGTGGGAGGATTTCGCGGTTTTCCTCTCAATGTAACGCAAATGCGGGTTAGTTCCATCAAACAGTTGTCCACGATGGCAAATTTCTCCCAATATATTATCCAGGAGATCTCTTGTAATGGGTTCAAAATTACGAGGCTACGGAGATGAACATTAGTATGGTCGTTAACCCAAAAATTGGGTCAACTGTTCAACGACGGTTATGAAATGAAATATAGATTTCTAATTACCTTTCTATTAATAAAATGAACATGAACCCCTTGATGTTCAATTGCTCTCACTAAACGCTAGCTCTTCGCCAACTCTAAGGAATTATTGTTTGCATTGCTTCCATTGTATCTTCTGCTTTCAATGTTGTACTTCAGATACTCCTTCAAGCAAACATCAAGACTGAACTGATGTAAGTATAAATCTTTGGTAGGTTTTGGATTAATTAATGCTTTTAAGATCCCTCCATTCCTAATTGTGAAGGCATTTTTATTTCCTTTGTACGTGTCATTCCTTTAAAAAAATCAAAATTTATTGCACTGTGAGTCACTTTTTTTCCTCAAAAAGGGATGATTTGGAATAAATAGGCAAAATTTGCCCCTTAGACGGCTAGTTGCTCATATTTATTTGTTGCCCTGTGGCAGAATTTTTTCGAGCTATCTCCGGCAAAAACCCTCTATGACTATTATCTTTCTGCAACGTCCTGCTGTGAACTGATAGCTAAGACACTGTTCCCAGCAGATCACCGAAGTCAAGCATCACTGGCTGCGGTCAGTGTGCGGGTGGGTGACCACTTGGATCAGTCTACGTAGGGACCGAGGGTGTGCGTACGGGTCCTCGTTAAACTGTTCTACCGTAAAGTACTCGACTTCACGTGTGGGTCGTCGGGCTACCGAAGCAGGGGTGCCATCCCCTCTGCAGAGGCTCAAAATTGTGATGGCATGTCTTCGGATCATCCTCAGGGATGCTTCCCAGACCGTCGCCATTAACACATTGTGCAGCTCTAGTGCGACATAAATGAACTACAACAACTTTCGGCAAGATATTTTAAATAACAACAAGCATATATGTTACAAATTTAAAATAACAAAAGTGCTGTAAAACTACATAATTGCTTTTAATAAAACATGTAATAATTTTTTATTCCACTTGTAATATTATGGGGGATATTCTCGCATTTTGTGGGGGAGGGGGCACACACAAATTATTTCCTTCTTCGCATTCCGTATATAATTATCACAATAAAATATATAATTAAAAATCATGAAATCCGTGGTAGTAATTGCTGGAAAAAAGCTCGACGACGAAATCACGCGAATCCTGATATACGTGTTTCGTTTCGAGATTACGTTGTCGTAATAAATAATATTACATAAAAAATATCGGATTTAAAAACTGTGGAGTAATCAATAGCAATAACTGCTAAAAATTCAATGGAACTATTGCCTTAAAAAGTAAATGCTCAAATGCACGATTCGAATTTTCCATATTGTTTGAAATACATCGGGATATTTAAAACCACGTGAAAATCAATATCAATAACTGCCATGAATACAATCGAAACATTGCATCGATTTACGATACTATCGTAAATTGAGCATTATTATGCGTCGCAAATTGAGCAAGCCAGAAAGTGATTAACTAAATGCATGATTCAAATATTGCGTGTAAACTTCTGCAGAAAAGAAAATAATTTTTTTTTTTTTAACTTTTGAAAAGAAAAATCTTTCTGTAAGAACTCTGAAACGTTCTGCCACAAAGTCGATTCTGACACGGGGATTTGTTGGTTCATATATAAAATCAGGAGAATCTTATCTTTATGGATTTAATCAAAGAATGAAACTAATTTACAAATTCAGAAAAAGACAAAATAAGTTAGTAACATTTAAAATAATGTATCAAAATAGGAAAGCGCTTAAAGCAGCTAAATCGAAATTTGTTTTATTTTAATTTATAAAGTCAGAAAAACAATTCTAGCAGAAAACAAAAATTATAAAAATTGAGATATGTGTGTTAGCAGGACATCACTTCATCAGGGCACATTGCCTGCTGACACACAGGAGTTTTTCTGTTGTCAGTGGTAATACCAAAAACTGACAGTACCCCGAGGCCCCATAATGGAAAATCAAATAAGAAAAAGAAGTTTAAAAAAAAGTTGAAATGTAAATGCAAAGAAACATAAGTGACAAACAATCACAAAGTAAGTCTTAATAATGACTTAAAAGTACACAAAATAAGACATAAAGAAACGCCCACAAGTAGCAAAAAATAAAAGTTACTGTTTAGATAAAGTTACTGTTAAGATAAAGTTACAGTTAGAATAGACACATCAAAATGAAATATAAATTGCCAAATCATTAGGAAAACTTTAAGAAATAAATCAAGTGCTGACCCCTTTTTTGAAAATCTTGATTTTTGTTGTTGTAGTTCATTTGCGTGGCACTAGAGCTGCACAATGGGCTTTCGGCGTCGGTCTGGGAAACATCCCTGAGGATGATCTGAAGACATGCCATCACAATTTTGATCTTCTGCAGAAGGGATGGCACCCCCGCTTCAGTAGCCCAATGACCTACACGCGAAGTCGAGCACTTTAAGGTAGAACAGTTTAACGAGTGCCAATACCGCACACCCTCGGTCCCTTCGCAGACTGATCCAAGTGGTCACCCACCCGCACACTGACAGTAACCAGTGATGCTTGACTTCGGTGATCTGCTGGGAACCGTGTCTTAACGATCAGTCCATTGCGGGACTTGGAAAATCTTGAAGAAATAAAACAGAAATTTTTTTTCAATGTTAAATATTTTTTAAAAACAACAGAAAGGCTCCTGTGTGTTAGCAGGCAGTGTGTTCCCTGATGAAGTAAAGTGTTGCTAACACACATATCTTAATTTTCATAATTTTTGTTTTCTGCTGGAGTTGTTTTTTCTGGCTTTATAAACTTTCTGGATTTAAGTTATACTTGATGAAACTGAAGCAATCCAAACTTGCGCATAAAAAATGACTTCTTTTTTTAAAACTATGCATACTTAATTCTTTATTTATTTTATAATGAGGCAGAACTGGACAGCTTGGGTCTTTCCAGGGAGGACTTAAGCGCTTCTTCCTTTCCGTTTCTCGATTTCCTGAGGGTAAACAGGCCACAACAACAACATTCGGCTGCCTTCATTATATTAAATCCATGTGCAAGGATTCTTAAATTATCAATTTACAAAGAGATTATAACTACATCTAGAATCCTCATAATCATTTTTAACTCATTTAACTAAAAATCATTTCAACACTTTGACGCAAAAGTTTTATCAAACATAGTTTTCATACTTAGTTTTATTATTTTGTAATTAATTGGGATCAAAGCAAAAAATATTATTTTTAGAATGCAATAATTTACTGTTAATTTTTGAATGCGGAACAAAAAAGAAATTTCAAGCTACTTTTTTTGGACTTAATATGTTAGTACAAATATAAATCCTATAATTTTTTTCTAGCATATTTTCTAACAGACTTATTAGTAACTATTTTATTTTATTTTATTTTATATCCGTCGTTGAACAACCAACCCAATTTTGGGTTTACGACTACTAATGTTCAACTCCGTAGCCTTGTCATTTTGAACCAATCCAGAAGACAAGGAAACTCCTGGATCAGTAGGGTCAAATGTAACATTTTTTACTTAACTATTTTTAACTAACAAAAAATCCAATATATTATTAGTATTAATTGACAGACGAGTAAAGTAGACTATCCTCTACTAGAAAAAAAAAATACCTGATTTTAAATATTATTATATTAGTTATTAACAATTTTTGACAGTCGTGCACTTGTTACAATTGTCCCCACTTACGGGGTCAATTGTAACAGTTCATAAATTCAACTAAAACATAGTTAATTATACATAGTATCATAGTTGCGATATATTTTTTTATTGATCAAAATAGTAGTGATATTTTAGGAGGAAAAATAATAATGAGCAGAAACCTAAAGGGTTAAACTTTTAACTTTAAGGGGTTAAAAATTTTAATTTATGCTGTGAAAGGTGACAAATAAAATAATTTACATGCAACATAATATAAATGATATAGGAAACTATTGGTGGTTCTTAAAGAGTTAAGTAATGGTTTGTAAACATAAGATTATTTATTTTCAGCTGTTACAATCGTCCCTTTACTTATTGTTACAATTGTCCCCAAGACGCCATTTCAGCTTCATTTGTTAAAAACAATGCTAGTTAATTAGCAAAACTAATCTTTTTTTTTTATTGAAATGTTAATTAAAGTGTCCACTTACATATTCGGTTACTAATTTTTATTTGCTTAAACAAAATTACTTTGTTACAATATAATATTCTAATACCAAAAAAAGTACTTGCATGGCGTGAAAATATCTTTTGTGATGTAACTCTTTCAAAAGTGCATAAAATGGTTGCCATCAGGGGTGTACATGTAGATTTATTAAATACACCTTGTGCGCCACCTAGGAACCAAATCTAGAACCCGACACTCGAAATTTTTGCTCTGTTACAATCGTACCCTGTTACAATTGACCCCACTTTCCCCTACCCCCAGAGATATTGATTTGTAATGGGATCATGGAGAACTTTGCGACTCGACAGATTTAACATGCATCAGTCACCATTTACTCCAGTGGGGCCCAGTGCCCTACCAACCAGGCTATCCCGGCCCTATTAGCAACTATTAGACTGTTTTTAATTTATTGATAACTGTTGACATTGTTGGCCCCTCAAGAGGTTCCCGAAATCTTAAGAAATGCCTAAAGAAAACGCTTCCTATTAAATAATAATAATAAAGTAATAATAATAATTATTATGTTTCTGAAGCACTGAGAAATGACAGATTTCCGATTTCATTTTTTTGAGAAATTTACATGCACCGTAGCTGCTAAATATATTCAAAAATATGGCGAGATTTTTTTTTAATAGTGTATCGTAAAAAAAACCTTACAGACTCTCATGTGTGTAACATCTTACTGTTATTACAGTATTAAGGTATTTCAAAAATGTCTCCTTTTCGCCAAGGAGTATAAAATAACATTCTTAATTTCACTCGAACAGTTGCAATAAAAGACCAAAAATCAGAGTAATTATTGGTGTTTCACTATTCGGTCTAAAGTACGATTCTTGGTGTTAAGATGTATTTTTTTACTGTGAAAAGCAAAGTGAAAAGTAGTTTTCCGGAAGTACTACTAACCGGAAATTACCAGGAAGAACTTGGAAAGTTTTTTCATTTTATCCCCCCGCTCTCCAAAAATGTACCCACTTTGAAGAGAGAGAGAAAAAAAAGAACATTTGATCATGTGAATTTCATAAATTGAAATATAATGCGATAAAAATGATCAGTTATATAATCTTACATCATTGGTAAAAGAATTAATAGTGCTTTTAATTTAATTAGTAGTTTTTATCACGCATTTTTTTTAAACATTTTAATTAAACTTTTCTATAAATTTTAGCAGTTGGTAAATAGATTAAAATTTTCAGTCTTCGAAAAAAAATAATATTGAATTCAAAAATAATTTTTCATGGTATTTTTCCGTTTTACAAAAAATGTAAAAAGTAAAATCTTTGGCTCGAGCCCTTGTAGCAGCTTAAAGCCCAACCATCGATGGGTACCACCTTGTCTGGGAATTAAAAGTGGCTAGTGCGCAATAATGATCTCCTCGTCCACTATATGCAGGAATGCTTTTATTTCAAAAGATAATAAAATAGAAGATTATGGGGAATATTTAATTTTACCAACCCTGCATTCTAATAACAGAGTCTCAAATAATATTTTTGTTACGCTTTTATATATAACGAAATACGCTTAAACCCAAGATAAGTATTATATATGGGGCACGTTTACTTTTACCAACACTGCATTCTAATAACAGAGTCTCAAATAATATTTTTCTTGCGCTTTTATATGTAACGAAATACGCTTAAACCCAAGATAAATATTATATATGGGGCACGTTTACTTTTACCAACACTGCATTCTAATAACAGAGTCTCAAATAATATTTTTATTACGCTTTTATATATAACGAAATACGCTTAAACCCAAGATAAATATTATATATGGGGCACGTTTACTTTTACCAACACTGCACTCTAATAACAGAGTCTCAAATAATATTTTTATTACGCTTTTATATGTAACGAAATACGCTTAAACCCAAGATAAATATTATATATGGGGCACGTTTACTTTTACCAACACTGCATTCTAATAACAGAGTCTCAAATAATATTTTTATTACACTTTTATATGTAACGAAATACGCTTAAACTCAAGATAAATATTATATATGGGGCACGTTTACTTTTACCAACACTGTATTCTAATAAAGGACCCTCCGGGGGAGGTTTTCGTGGTTTTTCTCTCATGTAATGCAAATGCGGTTAGTTCCATCAAAAGTTTCATAACTAATCTACTTAGGTTAGTTCAAAGAAAACTAGTTAGTTCCAATACTTGATACAGGAATTCTTTGTCTTCTAGATTGGAATCAAAATTACAAGGCTGTGGAGCTGAGCATTGATAGTTGTAAACTAAAAATTGGGTCGGCTTTTCAACGCCGGTTAAAAAATGTGAAATTGTTTCTACCTTATTGTAAGCCTCAGTCACTAGATTCGATTCGATTGGTGTTGTGTAATTATCCACCCAGGAAGAGCCAGGGGATAGAGCATTCGCCTCCCAATGAGGTGAACCGCGTTCGATCCCAGCGATTGCTGGTCGATACGAACTCCGAACCCGGCTCACACCGACCACAGTGATCATGGGTTAGAGTATCCTTGTCGTCAAACTAACAGTGGAAGGTTTTCGTTGTTTTCTTCTCCATGTGACGCAAATGCGGGTTAGCTCCATCAAAAAGTCCTCCACGAAGGCGAATTTCTCCCAATACTTGATCTAGGAGTTCCCTCGTCATCTGGATTGGTTTCAAAATAACAAAGCTACGGAGTTGAGCATTAGTAGCCGTAAGCTCATAAAATTGGGTCGGCTGTTCAACGACGGTTATAAAATAAAATAAAATATGTGTTTTAACCCCTTCCTTCTCGCGCCCGTGAAAATGACGGGGTGAGATTTCGCCCGCTATTTCTCGCTCCCGTGATATTGACGGGCTGGAGTGTTCAGTGGTAACGCGCCAATAAGAATAAAACTAATCCATTTCTTTTGCCCGAAAAACGTCTTATTTCTCATTTTACACACCTGATGGCAGTACCAGGATATTTTTAAGGTAATTGTAGATAGTTAGTTTATTTTAAACTAGTTGCAACACTAATCAAATACGTAATACAAATACAAAAGTCAAAAAATAGGCACTTTTATGACCGTTTTCTTGAAAATTAACCGATCGTTAAGGGGTTAAACCGAGTATTTATTTGTACTGTGAGAGACACTGGGATTAAAATATCAGTCACCGCTTTCTTAAAATCCTATCTGCAAGAACGGAATCATTGCCAAGTCAAAATAGGCTAAAACCATCTTTTAATAAAATCATTATCGCCATTATTGTCATTTTTGTTAGGGCATATGTTTAAAAAATAATAATAAATAAATAAATTCTGGAAGGGGAGAGTATAAGAGATTTCAAAAAAATAATAAAAAAAAAAAATAAAAAATAATAATAAATAAATAAATTATGGAGGGGGGAGGGAAAAAATATTTCAATAAAATAATAATAAAAAATAATAATAAATATGGAAGGGGAGTGTAAAAGATTTCAGTAAAATAATAATTAAAAATAATAAAAAATAAATAAATTATGGAAGGAGAGAGTGTATAAAAGATTTCAATAAAATAATAATAAAAAAAGTATAAAGTAATAATAAATAAACTATGGAAGGGGAGTATAAAAGATTTCAGTAAAATAATAATTTTAAAAAAATTAAAAATAATAATAAATAAATAAATTATGGAAAGGAAGTATAAAAGATTTCAATAAAATAATAAGAAAAAAAAATAAGAAGAAATAAATAAATAAGTAAAAATAATAATTTTTTCCTATCGGAATATTTTCCATTTTCTCAAATTTTGACAACATTCTGTCCCCTACAAACAAAAAGATCAAAGATATAAATGACATTTCCTAAGAAAATTGTGTGGACTATGAATCGAATCATTTTATTACAATACAGGTACAATTATATTTTACGAACTGAAAAACGCTTTAATATTTAAAAATGAACTTTATTCCAAAGAAAAAGGGGCATTGAAAGCTACAAAAACTTTTACATAAATTTTTAAACGATCTTTTTTTTTTCTAATCAAGCAAAAACCCTTCTGTGTATTGAAAGTTGTAGCTCGTTTTTATTAAATATCTCAAAAGTTAATTCAGTAAAAATAAAGTATAATTTTGTGACCGATTTACACCAATACGTTTTTAGATAGCATGAAACTTTTTACATTAAAGATTGAAGAAAGCTTATTGGTTCTTTCATTTATCGTGTGTCATTACCTAACGATTTCTTTACACAAAGGAACTTTAATTGCCTCTGCTCCAATCATATCTCTTGACCCGTGAATGGTTGGCAGCAGTGGTCCATTCGTTCGACGAATGAGACGAGTTTGGAGGATTCATCTTATGAATAATTCATCAGCTGTTTAATTCTTTTTTTCTGGCAAATAAAATTTTTCTTTAGATGCGTCTGGCAAGAGAGAAGAATTTCATTAGTTTTCCTCTTTTTTTTATTATTAAATCTAGAATTAAAACGATTTGCAGATTTGGAATATTTTTGGAAAAAAATTCTTTCTTTCAGTATAGCATTTTTTTATATTGAATTTATTAAAACTGAATAACTTCTGTACGGCATGTATTTTTAATAGGATTATATTTTTGAAAAAAAAAATAAATAAAAGAGTTGCATTTTGTTCCTATCTCGTTCACCTTGTATGCAAAGAAAAATTTTTCGTTTATTTTTGTTTCTATCTTCAGGTTTCATTCATTAATAAAATTACCATTAACTTTTCAGTAAATTTAATTTTTATATGATTTTTTGTTTAAGTTACTTCTCATAAAGCTTAATTTTTAAATGATTTCCTATTTAAGTGACTTCTAATTAAGTTTAATTTATAAATGACTTAAGAAATTAAATTGAGAAGTTCCGCTCTCCAACCCGGTACAGTTACCTCTCATCTTTTTTTTTTTTTCCCTTATAAGTTGATATTTTCTAAGGAAAAAAAACGACTAAGAACATTTTTTTCACGAAATATATAATTATTATAATTTTATGTAAGAAAAATAATCAACTCTACTAACCAATTGGATTTGAAAAATAATAAAATTAAGGAATTTGTGACACAATTAGTCTATACATAATAATAAAAGCGGCTGTGTGTGTGTGTGTGTGTGTGTCTGTAATCACAATATATCGCCCCAGAAGCCTCGCCCAGGCACGAAACTCGGCACATAATTGTGTTTTGACATAATGAAGAAGTATTTTTTTTCTTTTTTAAAAATTTGGATTAGTTATTTAGTTATCAGTCATTTTGTAAGTCTATGCTTTTCGTCTGCTTTTTCGTCTTCAAAGAGCCATATTCAAAAAACTATTAAAAAATGCATATACTTTTCCCCACTCTTATAAATGTATGCTAATGCGAACCTTACAATTGAAATATTAATTTTCGACAACTTAAACCAATGATATACGAAGGAATTAATAATTTAATTGTAAAGTTCGCATTAGTTTACATTTATTAAAGTGGAGAAAAGTTTAACTTTTGTATTAAAAATGTGGCAACATATTCGATACGTAAATAGAACGCTTCGCTTTGATATATTTGTCGCTGTTCATAATTGTTATAATAAGTTTTTCTTCTTCTTTCCACGCTCTATTTTTTTTTTCTTAAGCGAAGACGATAATTTTTGTAGCGATATTGTAGTACTTTGTACAACTAAAAATTCTTTTCACAACACTTTAAAAATATTTACTTTATTTTCTTTATATATACAGAGAACAGTCGGCAAAGAATTCGATTAGGTTGAAAAACATTTTGCTAAAAAGGAACGAATTCCAAAAGAAAAAATAAGCAACTTAAAGAATAAAAATGCTGATGCCAGCCAATTTTTTGAAAGTTAACTTAGAAATAACAAACCAAACGATGTTAAATAACAAACCAAACGATGTTAACAAAATGACGTAGAAAGCGCAACTAGATCAAAATTATACAAGCACAACTAGATCAAATTATAATACCTGAGTGCTTGACGTAACAGATATAGAAATAGAATTTGATACCATAAAAAATTATATAGAAATAGAAATTGATACCATAAAACATTTATTCGTTTTCGTGTTCTTTTCATGTATTTAGCATTTTAGTTTTTTTTTTCTTAAGCGTTGTAGCTATATAATTTCAAACATCCTCAAGAGCTATAACACATCTGCAGCAGAACTGGATATGAAGACAAAATTGCAGGACAGGAACACTTTAATTGTCCACTAATCTTCAGATTTCCTGCTACGTTTTAAAAAACTTTATTTGTGAAAACCTTCAGCGTGGCGGACAGCTGGCCGCCTTAGGCGGCTAGTAAGCAATAAATGAGAAGTAACTTTACTTGTTAACAATATTACCGTAAACCGGGGCGAGTCTACCCATTTTTTCAGTTTGTCAACTTTCAAGTGGTCAGACTTTTGTAAATATTAAAGAAAAAAGGCTTTTAATAGGTGTTTCGGAATCGCTATTTATCCCTCTTTAAAGCTGTGAAATCGATTTTAGAAAATATTAACAGTTGCGCTGTTACTGTATATTTTTATAGAACTGCTGACAAATCTCTCGTATGGGGCGAATCTACCCATTCTACTAAAATGAATGTTAACATTGCAAAAAATCAAATTTTACTATTAAATTGTTATTTTAGTTACTATATAGGATATTTAGGAAGTAAAATTCATAACTTTATTATATATTCCATATTTTTATTCATAAAATAACACAAATTGAGTATTTGATCGATTATCACATTTTGATCACAGTTTTGTTTTTATAATCATTAACATTATAAAATAAAAAAAATTTCTGATTATTGTTGATAAAAATAAATTAAAATTAATATAAATTTACAATTAAATAATTAATAAATAATAATAATTAAAGATTATTAACAAAATCGAAATTCAAACATTGGGAATCATGAAAAATCCTTTTCCCATTCTTTTGGGAGGTAATAATAATTTATAAATAATAATTTATTTAACTTGCATTAAATAAAAAAAGTTAATTTTGTAATATGAAAATTGAAAAAATAGGTAAAATAAACATATTTTATATTTACATTTATATTTAACCTATAAATTTTCTTATTAATGATAAATTTATCAAAGCAGAATTAAAATAATATACTCAAATTCATTTAAAATGACTTAATTTTAATATAAACAAAGTTCTAAATTATGTTATTATGCTTTATTAAAACTAAATACGAATGGGTAGACTCGCCCCGCGAATTCCGGCTTTTTCTTTACAACAGCAAAACTTACATTCTTTTTGTTGTTTTTTTTTCATATAAAATTAATGTAATCTTAGTCTTAGATAAGTTTATCACTTAGCCAAAGTGAAAATAATAATAATAATAATAAACTTACGGAGCACCAACTAAAAGTTTGCTGATTTTCAATACAAATCTCTCAAAAGACGTTTGAACAGGTCGGTTAAAAAGACACCAAATAAATAAAAACGGATCAAACTACTACAGCGCCATCTTCCTTAGAGTCTGAACTAAGTCTTCCGTCGGTAAAATTTTTATTTATTTGCAATTTAAAATAGTGAAAATTAAATAAAACTAAAATGGGTAGACTCGCCCCGGTTTACGGTACCTTAGAATTAAAATTGGAAACGGTTTATTATTTTTTGTGAGTCTTTCATATTCTTAAAAATTTTGGTATTGATGTTAAGATCTGGCAAATTTTTACACCAAAATTACAAGTATCCAATTAAAAGGTAAAAAAAAAATTTTTTTTTATTGCATTGACAAAGATACGGTTTCACAGATTAAGGTTCTTTTTTTTACTGGGACAATATTTAACCATTATAATTTTGCTCGGAACACAGGAAGAACAGCTAACTTTACCAGTCTTTAAAAGTTCTTCAACCCTTTAATGGGCCATTTATTTCTACTGAAGGTAAATTAAGGAATTTTCGAAATTGAAATTGATATAAGAATAGTAATTGATATAAGAAAGAAAAAACTCATTTAGTTTATAAAAAAAAAATCAAAATTTTAATGTCATTTTTTTTTTTTGGTGGTAAGTATATTTACCACGGCCTATTAGGAACTTATTGATTCTTATTTTTCGTTATTTATAAAATAAATTTTATAAATGCTGCAAAGTTATACTTTTATACGTTTTCTTAAACTATCAATTTTATTCAAACGCACTTCAAGAAAGCTGAATTTATTAACAAATGGAAACCTAAATTAAAAGTGGTAAAAAAGTTCACCATGGGCTTCAAAAATTGGTGGTAAGTATACTCACCATGGCTTTCGAAAGGGTTAAAGAAGCACAATAAAATTAATACAGCCAACTTCACAATAAAATTAATACAGCCCACAGAACAGAGTAAGAATTACTATTCAAGGGGAAATGCTGGGAAAAGATCCAGAAGAGTTGGAAAGACTACGTCATACGTCCGCTATGGAATCTTTTGCTAATTTCAGAGTTGAAACAGGTCATAATTGTTTAGCATGTCTCGTAACTACCACCGTGATTATTAAACATCAGTTCACTAGTGCATAAGACATGCTAAGTCGAAACAAAGTACCTTTCAAAAGATGAATGTTGGTGAAGTCGAAAGCTCAATCCTCACGTTGGTGATCTGCGGACGTGATGTGACATCTCCAACCTCGATAGTAACGCCCATTTCGACTAGGACGCGCTTACTTCGTGGAATGGTACACATTGAAAAGTTGACTTGCTATTTGTGACTGCGTTATAGTCCTCCTCATGCTGTTGCTACTCAGTCTCTATCACACACAACGGGATAATGCGCATACCCGACTACTAACAACGTTACAGGAGAGGACACACGCACAACCGCTAATTTAATATGACTCTCAAGACAAAAGTTTAAAATTTGCTGAACTTAATACAGCTCTCACGACAAACACTCAATATTTGGTGAACTTAATACAGCTCGAGCAACAAGCGCTCAAAATTTGGTGAACTTAACACAGCTCTCCCGGTAGCATGTAAACTACCTTTACATCTACAGTATCCTCAAGAGATTTTGAGCTCTCTGATTGGATTCCTCGGCGTTGCCTTCTGCTACGTCTTTTTGTAGCTCCTCCCCAACATCATTTCTCCGTAGTACATTCACAAAATGTAAATCAATCATAAATCAGTTCCAGTATATTTCTCATACTAATTTTAAGACAAATGTTAAAGTTTTGTACAAAATATAAAATAGCGTCATCAATGGTCGTTCAAGAATAACGCATTTATTTAAATCTAATTTGCTTTAAATTTTATTCTTATATTTTTCTTTATTTGTTTGAAATATTTTTCCGTACGTTTCAGTATAATATTTTTAAATATTAATGTTATGAATTTCAGGTAAACAACCATGTTTTGGTGAAACATCAAATTAGTACAATAATAATTATTAAACATAAATTAAAGCATTATTAGCTAGCTTTTATATAATAAATATAAGAACTAATTAATATTCAAATTGAATAGCATTATGAATCTCCTTATACACTTAGAAATTAAAATCTCTTACTTTAATTTATTAAGTATGATTGCAGAACCATTCAATACAGTTTGAATTTATTGTATGAGATTTTAAAATGTATATAAATTCATCTTTAAAAATTTTGTTGTCTGTTCTAAAAGAGTAAGTTTCAAATTTCTTCTAGGAAATTATATTCATTGCATGAATAATTATATATTTTAAAATCTATATTAGCTCTTTTTCAGTAAATAAGGAGATACATCCATTTTGTGCGCCCAGAAAGTGCAATAACAGTGACAAATAAACGCTAAATACGACAATCTTAAGCTGCATAGTTTTCCACCAAATTTATTTGAAAATTTTCGAAGTCCGTGTTTTAATTTCATTCTATCGAACAGAAAGAAAAAAAACAGTAAGTATGATTAAAGCTGTTAGGATTAAAACTTTTTATCAATATCTGTGCTTCTGTTTTGATTTTCATGTTCTATATTGCTCATTCCCGTCTGTAATGTCGCATAATTGCACGAATTTTTGTCTATGCTTTCTTAAATGCTTTTGTAGTAAAATTTTCAAATCGAATTATACTCCGAACCCGTTGTCATGGAAACTGGGTTTCTTTAAGTTGGTTGGGTGCACAAGGTAGGAAGGAAAGTGGCCAATATTGGCGCTAAAGAAAGCAAAGAGCTAAATTTTTTTATTCGCCAAGAATCTTACTGAAATTATGAACAAAATACTGACAAGAATAAGATTTTTTTTTATATCATTTAGAAATAAGCAGATTTCTTATTACGATTTAAAAAAAAAAAAAAAAAAAAAAAAAGAGAGAGAGAAAAAAGCAGATTTTCTTTTTAATAATTTTAAATGAAACAAAATATCGGATTTAAAAAGTTAATAAATATTTTTTTATTATTAAATCTAAATAAAAAAAAAAAAACTACTTAGATGCTCATAAATACTTTACTTTCGATACTTATTTTTCTATGCAGTATTTTTTTTTTTTTTTTTTTTTTTTTTTTGTAGATTACTTAAGCCCACATTGGTGTTTTGTGAGGGGGGGGGGGAGTCTACATAAACATGAATTCGATAGTTTTCATTGATCATGAAAAAGGTCATATGTATTCTTTATAATATTTACAGTACTTTTTAAAGTAATAATTTTTTTGAAAATATTTTCTTAATTGTAAAATTAATTTTTTTATTCTGAAATATATCTGCTTCTATGAAACAAAAGAAATTTAGTAAAAAAGATAACCCCCACAAACAGTATACATGTGGAGTCTTAATACCATCCATATGAATACTGCTTGTTTGTTCATCAGCTGCCCATATCACGCCCTCTTAGACTCAACACTGACTCTGATCTATCCAAGTGATTATCATGTTGTTCATTTAATATTTTAACAGTTGACAGTTCCTTCTGCAATTTTTTTGCTTGGTCGCCCTGCATAAAATTTAATTCTCAATTTCTCATGAGGAGAAATTCTTCTTAGGTGCTTAGACACATTTTATCAGCAAAAATAAATAAATAAATAAAATAAAATAATAATAATATTTTAAAATATCAGAACCTCCCTTTCCTTTCCGGGATCTCTGTGGGTGAAAGGAGGCTTAAGATAAAAATACCCCCCCCCCCTTTTAAACAGCTGGTCTCGAAATATTTTTCAGATGATGAAATGTTTTTAAAAAAAATAATTTCTTTTTGGATAAGAAAAAAAATTTCGCAATTTTTTTAAATATTGTATTTTAAAAATAACAATTTAAATATGACGTGCTTTGATTAAACTTTCTATGTTTTTTTAAAAAAAGTAAGTATTCAAATTTTAAGTTATTTCAATTCTTATACATTTTACTAGCATAAATTTCATAATTTATAATCTTCTTTTATTAGCACAAAGGCACCAACAACTTCAATGCTTTTAGTCAAGAAAGAGGCTTAGGAAAAAAATATTGTTATGACTAGTGCAAAACCTATTGATAAAAGTATTTATTCTGCCGAAATTACCAGAATTTTAGAAGGTTATAAACAGTTTTCTCCAACTTCAAATGTACTAATTTCAAGAACAGATTATAAACAAGGAATGTGTATAGTTTCAAGTTTTGAGAATGAAGAACCTGTGCGTGATAAAACAATTATTATTTTGTGAAAAGGCTCCAAAGTTTTATTTGTGTATAATCTTTTTAAATCTTGTTGTGTTTTTTACATAAGGGGTTTTCAACTGAAAAATGTGATGTAGTTAGAGTAATAGCCCCAGAAAATCTATAATAATGAGTATATAATGATGAATATAATAATGAATATGTAATAAAAATATTGCTTTTTCTCAAATACTCACCAACATTTTACAATTTGTAAAAAAATGACAGTATTTTTTTTTCCAAACTGAGTGAAATATTAATCTTTTTACCAAGTAGTAAATTATGTTTATAAAAAATTAATTTAGTTATATTGCAAATTTTAATTCAGATGAGGAAGAGTATATCAAGAAATTTAGTATCTTATTAAAATATTGAAAATTATTTTCCGATGATCCCAAATTTCAAAACTCTAAACATTGAGGCATATGGTAGCGTAATTTTTATTTTAAATTACTGTAAATTAAAAATAAGTTTGAATTGAATGCAGGGCCGTAACTACGCCGGGGCAGCCGGGGCACCGCCCCGGGGCCCCGACGGTCAAGGGGGCCCATATGAAGAGACCACATCATGTTTTTTCAAAATACAGTACTCTAATTATATATATGTAGGAAAGAAATTGTGTTAAGATAGAGTTGCTGAAAAGTTTCTTTTTTGTAATTACGTACCTACTATAACATAAAGGAAAGGGTAAAAAACAGTATAACAGCTTTTCGCGAATTATTTCCCTTTCTCATAAGAACAAACACGCTTTGCAGAGAAGGGGAAAGGCCACAGCTGCATGTAGTTGATTGTTAACACTTTCTGTACATTGCACTTCTGGTTTACATTGTTCCTCTACTATCTAGCGTCAGACCTAGTGGCGTGCCAACCAGGGGGAGGCAGAGGGCCCCTCTAAAATTTAAGTGATAGGGCAAACGATGCGTTTCGCCCCTCCTGAAATTTAGACACTCACAAAAATAAAGTAAAATCGGTAATATAAAAAAAAAAATTTTCAATTTTGAAGCTATTTTTGAAATAAGAAAACTTTATATTCCACTAACATTCATGTGCTTTGCCTCTTCTGATATTTAGTTATTCGCCAAGACGAAGTCCATTAAAATAGGTAATTTTAGAGAAGAAGAAAAAAAAGCTATTCTTTCTCAGCTTTGAAGTTATACATCAAGTAGGAAACTTTATTTTGTTATGGGCAATTAATGTGTTTTTTGACTTTTGTAAAAGTAAAGTGAAAGTGGAAAAAATATTTTAATTTCAATTGTCACTCTATTTTTTACCGAAATAGTAATGAGGGGGCGAACAAAGTGTTTCGCCCCTTTTGAAATTTCAAAGTGCTAAAAAATAATAGAAATTGGTAACTAAAAAAAATTTCATCTTTGAATCTATTTTCCAAATAGAAAACTTTATTTTCTTCTGAAATAAAAGTAAAGGGGGTGGGGAATTTGCTTCCCATCTTCTGAAATTTAGACATTAACATTAATAGAATAAAATCAAGCAAAGTAGGAAATTTTAGAAGAAGAAAATTGTTTTGTTTCATAACTTCGACGATATTTTCCAAATAGAAAACTTAATTTTCCTCTTAAATTATAGTAAGGGGGTAGGAAACTTTATTTTCTGAGATAAAGTAAGGGGGGCTAAAATGTGTTTTGTATCTTCTGAAATTTAGACATTTTAAATAATAAAGTCTAGTAATTTAAAAAAAAAAAAGAACTTTGAATCTATTTTCCAAAAAGAAAATGTTATTTTCCCCTTAAATTAAAGTGAGGGGGCGAAGAATATACTTCGCCCCTTCTGAAATTCAGACATTCGCAGGAATAAAGTCAAGTAAAATTTATATTTAACTCTTATTTTCGACTTTAAAGCTATTTTCCAAATCGAAAACTTTATTTTCCTCTGAAATTTAATTGAGATGGAAAATAATGTGCGCCACCCCTTCTGAAAATTTGACATTCGCTACAATAAAGTAAAGTAGAATTGAGAATTTTAGAAAAAGAAATTACTTTTTTTCCAATTTACTAGCTATTTTCCAAATTGAAGTAGAGATTGGTATTTTATGATTAGCATTATATTTAGAGGAAAAGGAGGCTACTGTGGACATGGGGGACAGGAGTAGACAGCATGAATATCCTAGTCATATTTCCTCAGTAAGATGTCGTAAATTGGTAACATTTACGTACAGTGAACCAAAAAAGTACCACCCTGAATGACATTTGATTTAATGATCGGATCTTCACGTTCTAGGACTCCATCTTAATAATTCGAGGGTGTGACTTCAAATATGCAAATTAATTAGTGCACGATATTTATTTTAAGTTGCGCAATCAGACGCAAAAACATACTTTCTTTGAATAAACATAACTTTTGCTCAACAGATTCGATTTTCTAACCCCCGTAATATAGGAGGTAGCTGTAATCTGGGGAATATGGTCCCAATAGATGGGTCGGGTGAGCTATCCAAAGTTTGGACCCCCAAATAGTAATTTTATTTTTTTTGTATTTCACTACAGATCGAGAACTTTTTAAGGGAATTGAAAAAATTTTACACACGATTATAAAATTCTGTTATCTAAAGATAATTCCACGCAAGAAATAACTTTTAGTAAATATTTACTATTTCTTATTTAATAATAGTCTGGTGTTGATCATTTACGTCGCACTAGTGCTGCACAATAGGCTATTGGCGACGGTCTGGGAAACATCCCTTGAGGTTTGATCCTTTGTAGAGGGGATGCCCCCCCCCGCTTCGGTAGCCCGGTGACCTGCACCCGAAGTCGAGCACTTTATCGTAGAACAGTTTAACGAAGACCAATACCGCACACCCTCGGTCCCTACGCAGACTGACCCAAGTGGTCACCCATCCGCACACTGACCGCAGCCAGTGATGCTTGACTTCGATGATCTGCTAGGAACCGTGTCTTAACGATCAGTCTCCTTTGGGACAATAATATTCTGAAAACTTTTGAATCGTAAGGAGTATAATTTTTTTTTTTTGTATCATTTTAAAGTATCTAATTCCACATGGAAAATACAAATTTGAGTGAAATTGGTTGAATAGTGCATTAGTTCCTGAGAAATCGAGTTTTATAAGTACAACTTTTTTAAAATTTAATTTCTCAAGATTAATCGATTTCGCTGAAATTTTGCATTTTGTCATGTTTAAAACTTACAATGTTTTGTAATCCAATTTATATGCGAACAAATAACTTGTTTTCATAAATATATTCACTAACATAATGCATAAATAGCTAAAATGACAGTTAGAGATGGAGCACTGAAAGTTTTTGAAAGGGCCCCCGCCAAAAATGTTTGCCCCAGGGCCCCGAGGAGTGAAGTTACGGTACTGATTGAATGCACTCTCTTAGTAGCAAAAACATACTATATATATCATATTTTTGAGTGAATATTTTGTATTTTTTTAATGAAGGCTGTGATATGTATAAGAAGTATATATGCGAAGTGATATGTAGTGATATGTATAAGAAGTATAATATATTTAAGTTTCAAGATTTTGCATAAAAATTATTATATTCTGTCTATGTATACAAACATCAAAATGATTGTAAATGAATAAATTATGCTTGAATATCGATCTGCACCTGTATATTTTTTGTTCATATTTCCAAGTTATGTCATTGTTTTTACATTTCTTAATTTACTTCAAATTTAATATCTCCATACGCCAATGTATTAATATTGGAATGTTTCCTTAATTAGAGATTGAGGGTTGACCAATCCAATATTTCCCTACTCTTTTATATAAATTTTTATTTGTGAAAGTAATATTTTCATTTTTAAATAATAAAATAATTTCAAAATACATAGTAATAAGAATTTGCTTCAGCTAAAAAATAAAACTCTCTTTAAAACATTAGTGGTACTTACTCTATAGCATCTGTTGGTTCTTTAACGAATGAAATGTAAAAAAGAATTTCAATTTTATAAATATCAACTTGAAGAAAGAAAAAAAAATTTATGAAATAAAGTATTTTTAAAGTGCCAAAAAGCAGAGAAGGTTAGCATCATTATTAAATATTTATTAAAAAAAGAGACTATAATTTTAAGTCAAATTCATGGAAATCAAATTATAATTTAATTATTTAAATCCATAAAAATTTTCAAAAAAAGCTATTTTCATTTTCGATGTGTTATCGACGTAATCTACAAGTAGAAGGAATTTTACAATGAATCGATGAATCAGCCGAAACAGAATTAAGGAATCATTGAATCAATCGATAAATGTTTAATTGAATCAATAAATGAATGAAACAATAAAATCAATGAATCAGCAAAACAGGAAATCAGTGATCAATCAAATCAGTGAACAGCAAATCTATGAATTGGTTAATCAATACATTAGCAAATCAATAAGTGAATAAACTGACGTATCGATAAATCAGTGAGTTATAAATTAGAGAATCAATAAATTAAAGAAACAATTAATGAGCGATTCAGCTTTTTAATAACTGGACGAAATTGTTAATGAGGGAATCAATAGATTTGTTGATAAATAAATAAATGAATCAAAAATTAAGAAATAAGCAGATCGAAGTATAAGAGACTCATTAAATCAACGACTCTCTGATTCTGCGAACCAATAACGAATGAGCGAATGAATCAAAAATTAATGACAAATCAATCAATTAGTAACGGATTATTTAATCATTAATTAATCTTTAAATGAGAGAATTAATGATTTATTAAATTTATAAATGAGAGAATTGATTATATAGTAATTAATTATTAGTAATTATATAGTAATTGATTATTAATGAGAGAATTGATGATATAGTAAATCAAAATAACAGAACAGCCTATGATTTACTCATTTATTGATTTACAAAATAATTTATAGACTCATTCTTTGATCTTGTTATTTACTAAATTTTTTAATAATTAAGCTTATTCATCTACCATCTGATCAGCATCGTAAAAAAATATATATTAAGAGTGGTCATCACGGCACACCTTCTGTATTATAGTAATATAGTCAATTAATTTTACCAATGTAAAATTTCAATACATAAGACTGTAAAAAATGTAGATAGTTTTTTATTTAAAAAAATCAACAATCTGAATCAATTTCTGATTTTAAAAAGCATAGCTGTAGGAATATTAAAGAGACAATAGTAGTTTCAATTTATTGCTACTTTTAACATTATGAATCATGTGATGTTAAAAAAAATCGAAATCATATTATTTACGAAGCTGCAGTGGTAGGTAGGAAGATTATTTATCATTAAGACTGGAAAATATTTGGAATTAATTAACAAATACTACCATTGATATCGCTGAAATGCTAGAAAATATTAACTAATTTTAACTTTTTAAACTAGACGTGAATATTATGCATGAACAAAAATTACATGCACATGTATCAGTGTTATTAGTATAGCGAAAATATTTTTTCAAATTAAAATCTTAAAATAATCACAACTTCATCAAACTGTTAAGTATCCTCCTCATAGAAAGTGGTAAAAAAATTGCATAATCTCGAACGTCTTATTTTAGCTTGCAAAAGCATTTAGAAGCATTGCTTTTTATACACACACACACATCCATCATCAAGAGAGTTCATGGTTAAAACTATGATGGTTAACCATCAAGAGAAGTTTGATTCTCATGAACCAACAATCCACGATAATCCGCAATAGTTCATGATGGTTCCAACTATCCATGATGGTTTAATGTAAATTCTTGTTGGTTCTTAGAAAAATACCATCAAAACAACTTGATTTTTTTAATCTTGAACCATCATAAATCAGTCCGAATTCCTACATTGGGGTAATAGTTACTTATGCTGGTTACCATCAAAAATATAATGGTTCATGATGGAATGATTGATGATTACCATCAAGATCATGTTGGCCCATCAATGGAAAACCATCAAAAATGTTGATTGGTGAAGGTATAGGGCCCGCATCTCGATGAAATAACCGAGGTTTGAATCCCTGCTATCGTTTCGACTGGTCGTTACGAATCCTGCTCCCATTTTGCACTGGTAGCAGTGCTGACGTAAAATATCATCAGTAGTTGACAAATGATGGGTCAAAATTTGATTGCCATCGGCATTCCCGAAAGATGTTTTAATGGTTTTCCTTTCCATACCCAAGTAGCACAATTCGCAAAAGCGATATCGTAAAAACTTAGCTTTGAACATTGTACAATATCGTAGCGAAACATTGTACTATATAAAAATGGACCCCTTTTATAACGTATATTCAATATCGCGAAACAATATTGTTCGATATTCTCATAACGTTGGGGAACGTCTATCGATATCTCTGAGCATTTCGGATATCTCTAAATTTATATTTTAAATTTATTTTTTGGAATTATAACAATTTGGCGTCATTGTTTGTCTTTTAAATGATTAATTTTGATTTGAGAACACAATGAAGTTTAAAATGAAAAGTTTTACAAACAGACTTTTAATGTGAAATCGACGGGTATCGTACACACAATGTCGATTTTCGCCAGTATTGACAATGTCGGTCGATGTAGACTAAAGCTGTTACAATATCCCTGTGCTACTTGGGTATAAGGCAAATGTGGGTTAGTCCTATCACGAATTTCAAAAAATTCTCCTCAAGTTCTAGTTTGCCCAGTGCTAATACAAGAGTTCCCTTCACAGAAAGTATGTAACCTTATATGGCAAACATGTGTCGGAATTATGGCAGGAATGTGTCGGAAAAACCTTTTTTCAGTAAAGCAAATATATTGTAATTTCAAACCTTTCATCCTAAATGGATTAAAAATTATTTTTTTAAGCTTTTTAAAAAGTGTTGTCATTTAGGTCCATAATGATGTTTTAGCTGACGTCACGCTAGCGATAGGATCAAATTGCATTGTCCATTAAAATTTCATGACAAGGTGGATTTTAGGTGAGCAGACAAGACGTTGAGAAAAGAAACCTTATAATTACCTAGATTTAAGATTATTTTCACCTTGAGACTAGCTTTATTAAAGGATTTTTTCACGCTTGAAAACCCTAAATCAACCTCGATTTAAGGTTTTTATATAGAAGGTTGTTTTCCAAGGTTTTGGATTAGGGTAATGTGCGTAGAATAGAGCAGATTGTCACAGATCTCGTTTTAAGGTTAGAAGGTTTACACGTAAACCGCATAACCAACCTTTTTAGGTTTACATTAAAAGGTTTTTGCTGAGTTAAAATAAACCTTATTTTGCTATATGGGTCTATATTAATAACAGTAAGTGATTTTTGACTCAGTTAACGCGTGATTTTTTTAAAAAAGCTGTTTCCTTTATTCGAAAAATTTTCGTCAATTTAGAATAAAATGTAACATAAATTTATGTAAAAAAATTTTTAATAATAATTTCTTATTTTTCAATGTTTAATTACAATAATTTTTATGCCAGAACAAACAGTGTGAGTTTAATGAGTTGTTGGAATAAATGTTTAGTTCTGAAACGTGTTTTGCAAGTCTATAATTGTTAAGAAAATGTTAAGAATGATTTTGTTAAAAATACATTCATTTAAAAGATGATTCTTTTCTTCAATTTCACTATAAAAGCGTTCAATTAAGAATCTATTTATATTTACTTCCTTAAAAAACTCAAAACACCTATAAAATATATAGATATAAATAAATAATATTTGTTGTATAGTTTCCATTTTTATATGACACGGGGAAAGAAGAACTGCTTTCTTTTGGAATTCATACAACTCGCACGTCATGAAGCTCATCCCACTCCTGAGTATAAGCGAAAACGTCATTATTTGACGTTTTTGACCACGCCTCCTCAAAAAATTACCCGCAGGGACTCGCAGAAATCTCGCCAAATTTTGGCAACAATTTTGGCGCATGTCAGGATATTGAAATCTCCCGGTTTTGAAGCTTTAATAAATACTTCTCATAAAATTATTCAATATTTTTTTTCTAATTTTTAATTCGAAAAAGAAAGTAAACTTAAATATATAATAATCTCAAATAGAACTTAACTAACTGAGAAGAAATAACTTGAAAGATTGAAACTGGCAACAGAACTTTAAACATGTGACCCAAACAAACAAAATATGGAAGTCCGATATTTTTGATTATGTGAAATAAATATGTTATTAGATGATACCCAAGTTTTAAGCTGCCTAATAGAGGCGGCAGAAAATGTGCAAGGATATACTGTAAGTTTAAATCTATATCGTAATTATACTTTTTATTTTGCTCTTTATTTTGAAGTGATTCATAAATGAAGAGGGAAAAAAGTAGGAGTGCACTTTTTACATTTATACTTATTTTTACATATATCTTTTATTGCTGCTTTAGAAATGAAATGTACTTCTTTTAGTAGATTTCTTAGTAATACTACATTTATTTAACAAAGTAATAAAACTTTTTTGTGATGAAACAGTTGTGTATATATGATCTCCGTTACAATAATAGTCTATTAAGATCTACTAAATTTAATTCCATTGATTTAGTCACAGGGTGCGTAGCGTTTTAAAAAAGTGCTTAAAGGTGCTTATTTTCGTTTTTTAAAAGCCCTTAAAGGTGCTTTTTTATCGGGTGTAATTCGGGTGCTTAATTTTCCCTTTTTCGAAATTAGATTTTTCCTTTACCAAGTTGATTTTCGCTACGAATTATGCAGAAAGACACAGTTCACATTGTTCTAGTCAATGTTTTCACCATTAATTCAATCCCAATCTATTTCGGCGTATTGTCAGTCCGTAGCGTATGAAAACGCCATTTGTTTTACATGATTGAAAACTTCCTGAATTTTGATAATTGTCAAAAACAAGGCCAAATTTTTTTTGTTGATATGATGGTTAAAACAAGATAAAACCGTCAATTGTCGAAAATTTTCCAACCAGGGGTATGATATTTTTTAAAGTGCTTACAAATATTTTTTGAGTGCTTGAAAAGAGCTTAAAAGGTACATATGTTTTGTTGAATAATTTGGGCTATGTACCCTGAATCATCATAACTTTCCTGATTAAATTAAGAGGTACTGTTCTATAAGAAAATTTTTAGAAAACTTATATCGTTTCGATTAATTTTCTTTCTTAAAATTACAAAACAGCATTATAAATTGAGTTCTGTACCTAAAAAAACAAACTTTACTCCATTTTTTTCAAAAATTTATTCTGTTCTAGTATAATTTGCTTCCTGGTAATTAATTTTGTCCATCAAATAAGAGCTTTGTTTTACTTAGGTGGTGATAATGTAAGTAATCATTGTAGGGAACAAATGGTACACTCTTTTAAAGGTGTGTTAAGATTGCTAAAAATATCAGAATTTTTCTTTTAAAAGGATGAAAATAACTTGGCCAGTAGTCCTCTAAAAATGATTGTTTTATAAACGTTAAATGTTTAAATTGTACAGGAATGAGATTTTTCTGCCTTTTGCTGGATTTTTGTCTTTATATGATTTTTAAGTAAAATTTTCTGCCTTTCAGTTTTATCATTATAATTTTTTTTCATTCTTTTCGTATGGTTTTTCGAATTCTGTTATTTTTTCGGAAATCTCCCCATTGAAACGTTTGATTTTTGTCTATACCATCGTGATTTCACACCATTAGATGATAATTTTTTCTGCACCTCTCACATGGGTGCTTTCACATTTTCAAATTTTGATATTTTAAGTATGCAATGTTCGAATATAAAATTTGTGTTATCTCATTTTGATGTGTTTCATTCGTGACGATTCCATTGTAATTTAACATTGCTTGATGATAGTTTTTTCTGCAGTTATTAATAATTATTTCACCGCCTTTCAAACGGCTTTTCAAATTTCTGCAATTTTAATAGGATGTTATTACAACGTTCAAATTTCAGTTATCACTTTTTGACACATGTTGTGCTTAAAAAATGCAGCTTAATTTTGCATAATTGGATGATGGATTTTTTTCAGCTGTAATTTTCTTAAGCACTTAGCGCAGTTTAAAAAAAAAATTTTTTTTAAAGTTCTGATATTTCTCAGTACATTATTACTACACATGCCAGTGCTTTCATCAGAGTAAAAAAAATGGGTGAGAATTTCTCACCCTTTCTCAAAAACAGGGTGAGATTTCAGAAAGTTAAGTGAGATTTCTAAAAACTAAAAAAACACTAATAGACTTGAAAAAAAAAATCATTTTTTTTATTATAATACATTTTTAACGTCTTCTATTTTTTAAAGCATTGAATATTTTTGCTGCATCATCATAGAAGATTTTGCCTTTACTAGGTATTTATCCATATTACATTAGTGCACAAAAAATTTGAACGTCTTACATGAAAAAAACTTACCTACGGTAAACACGTAGTTGCAGAGAAATGTGTTCCGAAAGGGGTTCGGAGGGGTTGTGTTCTGTTGTTCGAAAAGGTTCTGAACAATACTGATAAATAGGGAAGCTAGATAACGGAGCAAATGTTGAAACGAATGAAAGATCCAGGAAGAAAAGTGAAACGGATTTTATTTTAAATGGCGTAAATCGAAGCTTTTTCCAAAATGCGAGAAATTCGCGAATTTTGAAATTGATTTATAGAATGCGCGAATTTCTCGCGGTTATAATTTTTTAATGCGAGAAAAGAAAAAAATATGCGAGATTCTCGCGCTGTAGTGAAAACACTGCATGCATTTCGAATTTGGGTTATCCCTTTTTGACGTGTTCAATTTGCAATTATTATGTTTTTTTTCTTCTTCCCCTTGCCATTTCCTCTTATTTTTTCTTACGCTGATATTTTTTACGTGATGTTATTACAACAAGCATGTTTTATTTATTTTTTGTTTTAAATTTAAGAGTCACACTTTGATAGTTTCGCTCAATTTTGCAACAATTCTATCTTCAAGAGCCGCGATGGCTCAGGGGACAGAGCTTTCACCTTCCAATGAGGTGAACTGAGGTTCAATCCCGACGATGGTTGGTCGATATGAATTCCGGCTTGCAACGACCACAGTGCTGACGTGAAATATCCTCAGTGGTAGATGGATCATTGGTTAGAGTCCCCTTTCAGTCAGGCTAACCGTTAGAGGTTTTGGTGGTCTTCCTCTCCATGTAACGCTAATGCAGGTTATCTCCATCAAAAAAGTCCTCTGCGAAGGCAAATTTCTCCCAATACTTGATCCAGGAGTTCCCTTGTCTTCTGTATTGGGTTCAAAATTACAAGTCTTCGGAGTTGAACATTAGTAGTGGTAAGCCCAAAAATTGGGTCGGCTGTTCAACGACCGTTATAAAATATAAAATAAAATTCTATCCTCAGGGTTGCCACTCCACAGAGAGAACGGGGAAAGCCTGTAAGATACAGGGAATTTAAAAATCACCTGAAATAACAGGTAAAAGTGCAGGGAATGTTTCTTTTTCTTTACAAACTGGGGAAATACAGAGAATTTTGTTTCTTATTTTTTGTCTTTTAAAAATGGTAACCACTCAAAGTGTTATCTATGGTATATTTAAGGATGATATTTCACTTATACTGCATTTTTTTTATTTACTATTGCATTATTTAAGTATGTTCAGCTGTTCCTTTTTTCCTGTATGTTTTTCCCTCATTTAAAATTAGTATAGTTAGTCTAATATAGCTGACACAAGAGTACAGTAATTTAGTTTCCTGTTCATATATTGTGTCTAATATGTACAGGGAATTTTTTTTTTCAAATTTGAGTGGCAACCCTGATTGTGTGTCTATATCATTTATGGATAATTTTAACCTACAGCTGTTTGTTCTTTCGTGACTATTTCCAAGAAGTCTCATAGTAAAGGAGCACAGCTGAAATAAAAATTTTGCCTTTTACTTTTTTTTACTTGCATAGTTTTAATAATATCTAAGACATTTGAAGATGAAGGTCCATATCAAATGCAGATGGCAAACCTATGCTCACTAAGTTGTAATCTAAAAGATCTTACTGATTATTACAAAAGATCTTTTTAGAGAACTTGCATTAACCATTTAAAAACTTTTATCTCTTTTTCTTTACTTTATTTTCAGAACCATGACATTTTCAAATCTACAAACTGTTAGTGCCAGGCATAAAATGTCTAAAAAATACTAGTAGAATTAATATTTTTTCTTGTCATTATATTACATTCATGAAAAAAATGAGCAATTTTTAGAATGTTATATAAAGAACTTTTTAACGACTGAAAACAAAAGAATGCACAAACTTAGAAAAATAGAAGCTTGTTAATTGCACTATCATTAATTATAAATCAAAATAAGTTATCAGCATTTCCTGACACATTGGTTTTGTAAAGGAAAAGGTGAGTAAGTTTTATTCTAAATGGAAGAATCATGCTTGATTTAAAAGTATCTTGGAACGTTTCACTGAGGCACAGTAATCAAAGCGAAACAAATAACATTTTATTTTATAACTGTCATTGAACAGCTGACCCAATTTTTGGAGTTTACAATTACTAATGACCAACTTCGTCGTCTTGTAATTTTGAACCTAATCCAGAAGACAAGGGAACTCCTGAATCAAATATTAGGAGTAATTTGCTTTTGTGGAGGACTTTTTGATGGAACTAACCCACATTTGCATTACATGGTGAGAAAAACCATGAAAACCTCCCACAGTTAGCAAAGGAACTCTAGCCCTTGATCTGTCTATCATTGATGATATTTTGCATCAGCACTGTTGTCGGTGCAAGCCGGATGTGAAATTTATATTGACCATCCAACGCTGGGGTTCCTACCCAGTTTACCTCATTGAATGGCGAGCGCTCTATTCCTTGAGCCATCACGGCTCCAGGTTACAATTTAACATGGTATGTAGCATTTTTAAAAAGTGCTTATTTTCGATTTTCGTTTCTTAAAGGCCCTTAAGGGTGCTTTCTTCATTAGGTGTTTTTAAAAAGTTTCCCTTTTCGATAAATTTCGAAAATGAGATTTTTTTTCTTTACCATGTCGATTTTCGTATTATGCAAAAGTGTGTTTTTCACATTGTTCTATTCAACGTTTTGACAATTCATTCAACCACAATCCATTTCGGCGCACTGTAGGTCCATAGCGTATGAAAGCACCAATCATTTTACATGTTTGATAAAATACTTGCGAGTCCGCATGTGCGTCTACTGAGCTAAGTTCGGTGAGATTCTTGCACTCTCATGTGCAACTCTGCTGTATTTTGCAATATATTCTCCATTTCAGGCTTCATTTTTTGCACTCTGATATCGAACCGAGAAATCTCTCGATATTTTTGTAGAGGCTAATATAATCAAAAAAAGAGTTTTTTGTCAGAAGCTAGTTATTTTATCATGATCATGTAAAGTCTTTGAAAATAATTTTGCATTTTGTTAATGTATATATAGTGCTTAAAAGGTGCTTATTTTTTGTTGAAAGATTTGACTACGCACCCTGTTTAAGTAAATATGTAATATAGCAAATATGATTTATTAAATAATTTAATTTTAAATGATAAAACTTGCCAATGATGAGTTGAAAATCTGTGTCAAAGTATAATTTAGTTGCATTAATTTCTTCTAGGTATACATGATGAAAGTGCAGAGGGGTCAATCAGAAGCATCATGGCAAGTCTCAAGACGTTATAGTGACTTTGATACTTTGAACAATTTGTTATTATGCTCTGGTTTGGACATCCCCCTGCCCCCAAAGAAGCTTTTTGGAAAACTGGAAAGAGAGTTTGTTGCAGAGAGGCAGCAGGCTTTACAAGTATTGTCTTCATTTTATTAACTGTTTCTGATTAATCAATCTATATTTTTCTCTCATAAATTAAGCCTTAAAAAAAAAAAAAAAAAAAAAACTAGGGAAAAATACTTCGTAAAAAGGCACAAAAATGTACTTTCTCTGAATAGAGATATTTTTTTGTTGTTGATGAGTTTGGATTTCTGACCCACAAAATATAGGGGGTAGTCGAAATCTGGAAAGTAGGGTCCCCATAGTTTGGTCAGGAAAGCGATCCAAAGTTTGAACCCCTTAATGTTAATTTTATGTTTTGAGTATTTCACCATCTCCAAAACTTTTTAAGTGATTTGAAACGCTTTTGCGCACAATTATGAAATTCATTTATACAAGGATAATTCCATGCAAAATATAACATTTAGTAAATATTTATTATTTTATAATGGCCAAAAATCATTTCAATTGTAAGGCATAAAATTTGAGTGAAATCAGTTCCAAGAAATCGAATTTCAAAAATAAGTCTTCTTTAAAATTCGATTTCTCAGGAGCCGATTTTGTTCAAAATTTTTATTTTTTTGTGTTAAATTGCATTTTTTAAAATGATTTAGGAAATTTTATTCTTTACAATTCAAATTATTTTTGACCATTATTAAATAAAATAATAAATAGAGACCAAGTGTTGTATTTTGCATGGAATTATCTTTGGATAAACAAATTTTATAGTTGTGGGGAAAAATTTTACAATTTGTTTAAAAAGTTCTCGAAATATGATGAATTACAAAAATATTAAAATTAACATTTAAGGGGCCAAAATATGGACCGCTCTCCTATGGGGACCATATTTCTCATATTGTGACAACCCCTTTACTTTGGGGGTAAGAAATCCGAATCCGTCGAAAAAAAGAGTATGTTTATTCTGAGAAAGTATGATTTTGTGTCTGATTTCATAACTTAAAATATCGTCTGCATTAATTAATAACACCAGTTGTCCAGTTGAAAAGATCAAAAGATGCCGCTGTCTGATTTATTTCACAAAAGCAGTATCATTTTCTCTCCTTTCTTTGCAAAGATAAAGCAAGGTGACAGGACAGATATTGATTCTTTAGTAGTGAAATAGCTTAACAATATTTTTAGTAAAGGATTAGGCAGAAAATTGACATGCTTTGAAAATGGTGAAAAGTTGCATTTTTTTCTTGTAATTTAAAACAAAAATATTTATTTATTTGTTTCAAATTTAGAAAAAGTAGTGTCCAGTTTGAAGAGATAGAAAAGAACGTTTCAGGGCAAAGATGACTGTCTGCGTTCGGATGCGGGAGTTTCCGCTTTGCGGAGAGTGTGCATAATGGTCAATTCATAGAAGATTCACAGGGAATTAAAAATATGTCCGTATCGAGAGGCGTCCGTTTTGCAGGAGTGTCCATAACAGGAGGTCTCACTATATGTATATATATATTCATATATATGTATATATATATTCATATATATATATATATATATAAGTTCAAAATGTAGAGAAAACATGGAAAAAAATTACAGAACAATGAAAGGGGGGGGAATTAATAAAAATCCGGAAAATGAAAGATACAATCTTTTCATCAGCTCACACGATTATATCTGCAAAAAGGAGTGCTTTCTAATATTGTATCAATATAGCCAAAGCAAAGTATATCAATGCAATAGTGTGAGAAGCACTAAAAAAAATTTTACAAAAAAATTACAACAAATGAAATAGAACACAATAAGTGAAAATATAACGTAAAAACAGATAATGAAATATAAAGAAAAAACAGACATATAGATTTCATTTCATGTTTCATTCTCTTTTTTATTATATTCTGTTTTTGTTTTTTTATATATAAACATATATATCATAAGAAAGCTCTTTTAGTCACCAAAGTTTTTTTTCAATAATGTTTTATCTTTTGAAGGTATATATAAATTTCTTGTTGTCTCATCCATTGCTTTCATCATCTATCCATGTAAAAAGATTCCTTGATCCGGCAAACTATTCCTTTAATTTTGTAGGTAAGTTTAAAACAAAAATTCCAATTGTTACAAGTTAGCAGATGTTATAAGTAAGCTTGAACTTAAAATTTAATTTTTCTCATTTCCTCAAATTCTTTTAATACTTTCTTTTTGGTTTTATAATTGGAGTGTGTATTATAACTAACTCAGATCACTTTTTTGCTTTTAAACCTCAGTTTTCTTGTTACTCTGTAATTAATTCTACACTGTACAAAAAACACTGTTTCCTTTTTTCATGTTTTATTTTATTAAATGCATAATTTTTATAAGAATTTTTTTTTTTTAATGCACGGAAAAAAAGGTTTTTCTTCATTTCTTCCCCCCCCCACCCTTCCATAAAAATTTTTTTCAAAAAAAGGATTCAACTTACCAAAAAAAAAAAAAGAATTAATATATAGCTCGCTCACCAGGAGTTGGTACTGGACTCCACCTCCTCGGACGAAGAGTTCATTTCAGCGAGATAGTAAGAGGAGAAACGTCTCCGCGTTTGAAATTCTGACAACCCTTAATACTCGCCAAATGCAAACAATGAATTTTTTTCCAGTCACTTACTTTGCTTTGCAATCTGCTATTATACCTTTCATTACTCTAGCTCAGTGGTTACCAACTGGCAGACCGCGAAGCCTTTTTTGTGGTCTGCGAACTATAATATATTAGTTGTCTTTTTTTTAGGACAATCTTCTTAAAAAATCTATATGGGTTTAAAATACTTTTCTTTCTTTAAAAAAAAAAAACCTAATTTCTTCGTATCTGTGAAATTTGACATACCAACAGTGCAAAAAAAAATTTTTTTCTCAAGTTTTGCATCAAAGAAAAAATTTATTCAAACACAAAAATAATCGTGTATGTTGCTCTTTTTTATTTCGTTTTTTCTTTCTTTTTTTGTATTTTGTGATTATAATTTAACATGTATGTATCAGAAATTTTCTCAAGGAAACTCTCCGATTTAACTTTTTGAAAACACTCATTTTGGACGAAATTATTTACGTTTGTAAATTTTGTAGCCAGAATTTTTTAATATACAATGAAGTATTTTTAAAAATCTACTTCTTATTTTGATTTGTAATTCAATACTTTTGTGTTGTACAACTTGATAAAAATCTGACAGTAATATTTAATGTTCCTTCAAACATAAAAGAGTCCTATATAAAATTTTAGAAAAGTTGCAGCCGGCCATTTGACTGGTGTTTTTAATTGCGGCCCTTGGCCTCATGTAAGTTGGAAACCCCAGCTCTAGCTAATTATATGTATTGCAGCAAAATGTCTCAAAAGGAAGAAATATCATCAAATAAATGAAGTATTTAATGTTAAAAATATGCCCATAGAGATTGCGAAATAAATATTTTTTGTCATACGATCACAAAATAGCAACCTTGTTTAGAATATTTCACATCCATCTCCCAAAAATAGCAAAATAGTATTGTCAGGTACCACGTTATAGAGGTGGAGCCAAGTGCCAACTCCTGGTGGACGAACTATAGAGATGTTCTCGTCACCCAGTTTTTGGATGAAAATGATAGGTTAGGATTGAGTTGCATAGCTGCCAACTGTACTAAATTTACAACTAGACTAATGGATTTTGTCAGTTTCTCCTGGTCTACTGGTTTAATAAAAACTTGCCTGATTTTGTATATTTCAGATAATTTCCTAAAATTAAGCAAGTTACATAAAAAATTTTTTAATTAAAATAGAATTTTTTCATAATTTATTGTTTTTTTTTTTAAATATTTAAATAAATATTACTAATACATTATGAAGCAAGCTTCAATAATAGTATTCAGTTTAAGGCTTTTTTTTCTGAAATTTTCAGTTTAATGTTTGTTTAGAATAGCACAACCTTTTTGGGTGAAGGGCCACTTGCAGAGAAGGAAGATTAACGAAGAGCCGCACGCATATTTAGTCATGTTAGCAGCAAATATAATTTTTATGTAAACATTAGTGTTCTAAACACAAAATATTTATATCAGTAAACTTGATAGAATATTTGCAGAAAATTAAATACTTTTAATTATTTAAATCTAAAAAAACTTATACATTTTTATAAAATTTTTCACACAATAATTAATTTATTAAATATATATATATACACATGCAATCACATACATGAATATTGGAAGAGGGACATTAATTCTAGCCAAAAAGAAGCTTGCAGAATGAAACTGTAAAAAATATACCCATTTTATAGATGTAATATAAATTTGAATTAAATATTTTAATTAAAGAAAATTTACAATGTTTAAACAAAAACCAAATTAAAGATTTTTTTTGCATTCAGAAGCTCTCACGGGCCATACGTCAACAGCCGGCGGGCTGCATGTGGCCCGTGGGCCTAAGGTTGTGCACCCCTAGTCTAGAACTTCCTTTTTAAATTAATTTAAAAAAATCTTTTTATCTATCAATAATAAATTACTTGTTTTTTACTGTTCACAAATTATGAGTTAACATAATAAAAAACATTTCAAATCTATCAGAAATGGAAAGTATTACTGACCATTTATTTCACTTATAAAGTTGTTGTATTTGATGACGATAAAAATCACTAAATTTCCCTATATATAAAATATTTAGTAACTGTTATCGAGAAATTCATAGTATTTCGTAAAGTCGACTGGATTTTTTCCTTTCTATGTTGGCCGCTATGGAGTTGATTTTGATTTTATAGGCCTCAACCATTTGAATAATTGCACTAATAGTTCAACTCTCTGCAAACATAATTATCTTTCCATGTTTAATTTAAAAGTGCAAAAGACTTAGATCTATTGACATGCAAAAATTTTATTTTCTACAGAAAACTTTATTTAGATTTTGTTGATATTGAATGCATTTTGTGTTAATTTAACTCACGTTTCAGACAAATTATGTATTCAAATAATTTTTATGTATGCCTTACTTTTTTCCATTACAAAATAGTTTTAAAGTAAATAAATATTTAATTTGAATAAATAAATTATTAATGTAACTCTCTTATAAAAAAATAATGTTAAATTTATTACTTTTTTATTAATATTGTTATCTTTTTGAAAAAGTAATTCGTTGAAGCTTATAAATATAAAAATTATTGTTTTTATTTAAAGAATGATATTATTTAACTGTGTGAAAGTCATAGAGAAAATACTAAAAAAAGTCTAATTGTTCAACCTGATATTGCAAACAAGCTTTAAACCTAAGCTTACTGTAAAAAAAAATTAGTGTTTCTTTAAAAAAATATAGATAAGTATTAGATAAAACAAGGTAAGTAACTAGTATGTCAATAACTAGTTTTATATCTCTAAAAAACTTTGTGCTCGGACACTGAACATCTTTCATTTTATTTAAGTATATATATATATATACTATATATATATATGTATACATTTATATATATATATATACATTGTGCGTAGTGCTTTTAAAAGGTGCTTATTTTTGATTTTCGCTTTTAAAAGCCCTTAAATTTGCCTTTTTTTATTGGGTGTTTTTAAAAAGTACTTAATTTTCCCTTTTCGAAAATTGGAATTTGTTTTTTTTTAACCATGCTGATTTTCGCCATGTGTTGCGCAAAAGCGTGCTTTTCAGATTTTTTAGCGTTTTCACAATTCATTCAATCGCAATTTATTTTGGTGTACCGTCGGTCCATACTGTATGAAAGCGCCAATCATTTTACATGTTTGATGAAATACTTGCACTGAGCTGGGCTCGGTGACATTATTGTAACTCTGCTGCATTTTGCAAGGTACTTAATTTCATGCTTCATTTTAGCCCCCTCTAATATTAAACCAAAAAGTCTCTTAATCATTTTATAATGGCTAATAAAGTCAAGAAAAGAGTTTTTGACAGAAACTAGTTTTTTTCATCGTGATAATGTAGTGTTTGAAAATTATTTTGCATTTTGTTAAAGTATATAGTGCTTAAAAAGTACCTAAAAGGTGCTTATTTTTTGTTGAAGGATTTGGTTACACACCTTGATATATATATATATATATATATATATATATATATATATATATATATATATATATATATATATATATATATATATATATATATATATATATATATATATATATTATATTGTTGTATATATTGTTAATTTTTGTTTCAGAGACATCATTACAGCATGTGTCCATGGTTTTTCGATCTGAACCACAATGGGAAATAGCTGAACCTTTACTTGATTTTGGTATTTTTTTAAAATTATATTTCTATTTTATTGTTTATTTTCTCTAAACAAGATTCATATAATTAAGTAGGAAAGGAAATGGAATATTTTAAACTTTTAAATAAAAAAAAATTTTTTTTACACTGATAGTGTGATGCATCATTGGATAATTAATTTAAATTAAAGTTTTAAAACTAAGGACTCACTTCGTAAGTTAAATTTAGGCGAAAATTCAGTAAGGTGTAGTAGTAATGTCATATAAATCTAAAAACTCCTCGGGTAAAATGTTCAGAAATCTAAAGTTTGTAAGGTTTGAGATCTTAGAAGAGTTAAATTATTGCTCTCTGTTTTGTAAGATATTACCTATACAAATATCTTTTATTTAATTCAATTTGTTGTCGGTATATATCTATTCACTCATTGTCAGCTGAAAATTTTCAGAAGGACAATAATAGTAATAATATATTTTTCCTCTTCAAATTTAGATGTTGAAGTCATTCTCATTATATGAATACCTAAATCACTAAAATTGAATCAGTAAATAGTTAAGTGTGTAACTAGTACAGCTTTAATAAACTGAATAACAATATAAATTACAAACTAACTGAATCACTAGCAAAGTAACTGAAGCATTAAATCACTTACAGAATAATTTATGTCTGTCGTGTTCCACCGGACCTGCACTTTCTTAAAAAAGTTTTGTAACTTTTTTTATTCCATTATCATCATAGTTGGCCAGATAGCCCAATGTGGGCCAATGCCTTCCTCTGAAGATATCTCCATAATGACTTCTGATTTGTCTTTGATCTCCAACTGCAAGATAAAATTGTATTGATGCACAATTGCAAGAAAATCAGACTCCACCAAATCAGCCCATCTCAACCGCGGCCTTCCCGGCTTTCTTGCTCCAGTGGATCTGAAAAGCAGCATCTTTTTTTTGTATTGTCATCACCCATTCAAATCACGTGGGCCATCCAATTCATTCTATTTATTTTTATGTATTTATTAATATCAGGTTGTTTATAAATCTTGTACAGTTCAAAGTTAAATCTCTTCGGTTATTGTTTTCATTTACACCACCAAGTATACTTTTTTTTTTCCTTTCCTCCAAGCCCTGAGCATGGACCTAGGTTATACAAAACCCTTAACCATGAAGCCCAGGACTTGGACAGCACCAAGTACACTTCGCAAAATCTTTCTTTCAAATATTACGATATAATTTTCCTCCAGTTTTGCCATTGTCCAAGCTTCAGAAGCGTATGTCGAGACTGACCTTACAAGAGTTTTGTAAATTAAGAACTTTGTTTTTTTAGAAAGAAATCTAGATTTAATAAATCTTCTCAGTCCTATTTGGCAGGTAGAGTTGGTTGTTTATTTCAGGAGACATTCTGTTATCAATAGTAATAATTGATCCTAAGTAATTAAAACACCTTACTGTTTCAAATCTATTTCCAGATAGGGGTTTCGGTCTTGAAAATTACATGTATTTTGTTTTCTCTACATTTAGTCCAAGTGACCTTAAATTCAGATTTTTCAACCCTTTGCTTTTGACGCTTAGCTTGCTATCTGCTAATCAATGGCGCTTAGCTTCATGGTGCGTAGCGTTTTTAAAAAGTGCTTATTTTTGATTTTTGTTATTTAAAAGCCCTTAAAGGTGCATTTTTCTTGGGATGTTTTTAAAAAGTGCTTAATTTTCCCCTTTCAAAAATGAGATTTTTTTTTTACCACGTCGATTTTCGCCACGTATTTTGCAAAAGCATATTTTTCACATTGTTCTATTCAACGTTTTCACAATTCATTTCCGCTTACACTAGGTCCATAGCGCATGAAAGCGCGAATAATTTCACATGTTTGATGAAATACTTGCGAGTCCGTATGTCTGTCTACTGAGCTGGGTTCAGTGAGATTATTGCCTTCTCATGTGCAACTCTGCTGCATTTTGCAAGATATTCTCAATTTCAGGCTTCATTTTCCACTCTCTGTTATTGAACCAAAAAAATTTCTCGATCATTTTATGAGGGCTAATATAATCAAGAAAAGAGTTCTTTGTCAGAACCTAGTTATTTTAATATGTTCATCTAAAGTCTTTGGAAATTATTTGGCATTTTGTTAATGTATATAGTGCTTAAAATATTTTTGAGCGCTTAAAAAGTACTTAAAGGGTGCTTATTTTTTGTTGAATGATTTGGCTACGCACTCTGTATCTGCTAATCGATGAAGTTTGTCATTCTGGTGCACTTGCTGTACCATACGTAAATGTACAATTAGTAGAGTTATGATTAATTAAAAATTGTAATCTGTAAATAATCTGACTGATTGCATGATATTTGTTATCTACACTAAACTTTTAAAATGTTGTTGATGTTTTCAGGTTGGAGGATACGAAAACAGTATTTTAGTATAAAATCGAAGAATGAATCTAAAAAGAGATTTGTTCTCTCATGGGTACTGTTAATTTTTTTTTCTTGTGGTTTTTATTTTGAAATAATTTCTGTGTAAGAAGAAAATAAATAAATAAATTATTCATATTATGTTTAGACGGCTTTGGGACCAGACCAGTATCTCAATGAAAAAGATTTATCTTCAGCTGTCAAACTTTTAGGCTCCATAAAGGTTTGTAAATATCTACTTTACGTTTTTCTGCCCATAAATAGAAAAAAAATGTGTGTATATACAGTCGGACTTCTATTTAACAAACCTTCATTTTGCGAATTTCTCTATTTTGCGATTTTTTTTTTAAGAACCTGGAACGTTTTTAGAAAATTTCAAAGAAGAAATTGTAAAATAACTTCCGAATAGCGAAGTGAATTTTCTATTTAACGAACTTTTCTTTGAGATGCATTTTCCCTGTTTCTCTAAATGTTTCTGAACATTTCAAACTTGTTAATGCATTTTATGGGGGAAATGACCTTGAACTGATTTTCGAAGCCACTTAATTTTTAGAGAAAGCAGTAAAACCCATTTCCCTTTTTGTTTGCATTTCAAACTAAAAACTGTGACTAAATTTACGGCATGTGGTAATGTATGTTTGAAATTACTTTTATAATAAATGCAGCTATAATTTTATACATAAATTTAGCTTCTTTTAGTTGAAAATGTTTTGTAGCCGATTTCTTTTATTGTTAAGATTTATGAAATAAATAGTAGATACTAGTTTACAAGATAAAGATGTATCAATTGCTATTTTAATTATGTCTAGTGTTTACGAATTTAAAACTTGTTTTGTGTTGTTTAAGTATTTCAAAAGTTATTTTCTATTTATTGAATTTTCCATATTACAAACTTATTTTTGGGATTTAGCGACTTTGTAAAATAGAGGTCCGACTATATTTTTAAAGCTAATCTGTTTAATTTCACTTTTGTTCATTATTGTTGTTTGTTTAGCATCCTTTCATCCTCCCTGTATCAATGTGCTGTGTCAGTTCGAATGGGGCTCTAGTCATATATGATTTTCTGGAAAATGGAAGTATTCGAGATTATTTGTGCAAGGTATTTTATTTATTAGAATTTTATTATTGTTACTCTGTGGATAGTTCTGACTTTTGTTTAAAAATTTGAACAAAATTTTTTTTCATTAGAAACAATTTAAAAAAACAACAACAGAAAAACAGCTTTTTGCACATATTTTAACTATTGTATATCAGTGATATGATTGTTAAACAATATTTATGGTACATTTCTACAAGTTTCTATTTTATAAGGTTGCTCTTCAGTTTCACTTATTACATTGCCAACCATTGTTTCCAAATTCCTTATGTATTGGGAATGCAAATTAGTTCGGTCCGTTTTCAAACGAAGACTCTGGCTGTTATGAATGTTTCATAGTGACAGCTGGTTTTGGTGGTTTCAGAGAGGTTAGACATCTGTCAGTAATATTCAGTTTATATCGCTTTGAGTTTCATGCAAAAGCCCTGTTTTTTACTTTGTTGAATAGGTCAAATTTTGTGGTAACTAAGCAGCATTTGCGGGAGGTTTTATGTTTCTGCTTTAATTGCAAGAAAAGTGCAGCTAAAGCGCATGGAATGCTTGTAGAAGTTTATGGTGACAATGCTCCAACTGATAAATCGTAGGGAATGGTTTCAACATTTCAAAAATGGTGAATGGTGAAAGAAGAATATTGAATGGTGTTGTATACTATGAGCTGCTACAACCTGGTGATTCCATTACGGGCGATTAGTATAGGCTACAATTGATTCGTTTGAGCTGTGCATTAAGTGAAAAACGGCCGGAATATGAGCAAAGACATAACAAAGTTATTCTTCTGCATGATAACCGTCGGCCTCATGTTGCAAAAGTCGTAAAAAATAATTTCCAAACACTCGAGTGGGATAATTTACCTCACCTGCCGTATTCACTGGACATTGCTTCTGATTACTGGCTGTTCTGACCGATGCAGCACGATTTGGCAGGTCATTGGTTTAGTTCTTTCGCAGAAATCGAAAATTGGCCCCTAACTTGGATCGCCTCAAAAGACAAGAAATTTTTTCGAGATGGAATTTGAAAATTGCCTGAGAGGTGGGAAAAAGTAGTAGCCAGCGATAGACAATACTTTGATTAATCTGTTCATTCATTTCGTTCAAAAATAAATTCATTTTTTACCACAAAAGAGCGGACCGAACTAATTTGTACTCCCAATAGCTTAATAAATTACTGCCCCGCTGTGGACTAATCGTAAAGACATGGTTCCCAGTAGATCACCAAAGCCAAGCAAAACTGGCTGCGGTCTGTATGCAGGTGGGTGACCACTCTGATCAGTCTGTGTATGGGCTGATTGTGCCCTCTATTTGTCCTCGTTAAACTGTTCTACTGTAGAGTGCTTGACTTCGCGCGCAGGTCATCGGGCTGCTAAAGCAGGGATCAGATCAACTCTGCAGTGGATCAGAATTGAGATGGCATGTCTTCGGATCATCCTCAGGGATGTTTCCCAGACCATCGCCAATAGCCCATTGTGCAGCTCTAATGCAACGTCAATAAAGTACCTACCTACTTACCTAATAAATTGCTGGTATATAAATGTTAAGCTGGTTAGATCATTCGCCAAGCCCGATTTTGAGCAATCAGAATTTGCAAATCGTCAACCTGATATGTTCTTAATCAGCAAACCATTGCAATTTACCTAAATATTTTGAAAAACATCATAACTGCTAAAATTTCCATTGTAAAATATGAGCTAGAAATGTCCGAATGAAAAAATGATAGAAATGAACAGATAAAATATATGAGCTAGAAATGTCATTACTGGCATCACTAATAATTTTTTTTCTTCTAAAACCTGGTTTTGTATATTATTGGAAATATTATTCTAGTTGTTTGTTCAATTAATACTTGTTAAATAAAATTACTAAAACTAAAAATGTCATTACTGGCATCACATTTTCTCTCTTGAATCTGATTTTGTATATTATTTGAAATACTATTATAATTTATTGTTCAATTAATACTGGTTAAATTCATATTACTAGAATACAAATTGCTAGAACTAGAAATGTCATTACTGGCATCACCAATATTTTTCTTCTTTTTAAAATCTGATTTTGTATATTATTTGAAATACTATTATTATAATTTATAGTTCAATTAATACTTGTTAAATTCATGTTACTAGAATACAAATTGCTAGAACTAGAAATGTCATTGCTGGCATCACTAATATTTTTCTTCTTTCTGAAATCTGATTTTGTATATTATTTGAAATACTATTATCATACTTGCCAAGTCTCCTGTTTTTTAACAAATACTCCTATATTTTACAACTATCTCCTGTTTGCCTGTATATTCTCAAATTTTTCTGTAATTGTAGAAGAAATTAAAAAAAAAAAAAATTCATGATAAAATATCTGCATAATGCAGATATTTTACTTGCTACTTTTCTTATTCCTGACCAGATAGTGCTATAGCCAGCATTGTAGTATGTTGAATCTTTATAGTTTAAGTAATTATAAATAATGGTTTTTAAAAAAATCATCTTTAGATTAGGATTGATGTACATGTTTTTTACTTCGCTAAATGTAAGTGCTTATATTATTTCCAATTTTGAATTTCTCTTTTTGACTTACATGATTATGTATGATTATCAAAACTTTACCCATTTAAATGTCGCTAGTAAAATCTCCGTTATTTTATTTCTCCAATGTTGGCAGGTATGAATTATTGTAATTTTCTGTTCAATTAATACTTGTTAAATACAAATGCATGTTTAATGATCTGATGCTCAATATTTTTATATGTATCAATCTTTTGTTTGTATTTCTTACAGACTAAACCTCGTACACCATTTTTAAAAAAGTATGGAAATCCCAAATCTTTCAATGCATTTGAATTATCGAAAATCAAGACTTATGGTGGCCAAATTTTAACAGCCTTAAAATTTCTGCATGATCGGGGATTTTATCATGGTAATTAATTTGATTTAACGATTTGATTGAAAGTTAACTAATTCTAGTCATCAATAAATAAAGTATAAAGTCATAGAGTGTATCCATGAAATGGATACACTCTAAATTGAAAAAAAAAGTACTACATTTTTGCTTTGTTTGCATTTTGAAAAAAAAAAAAAAAACAGTTCTGAAAAAACCCTATTAGTTGTATTTCATTCATTCTAAGTTTGCATTGTGAAAAATGCAGAAGAATTATAAAATGATTAAAATATCATTTCAAAATTGTCGTAATTTTAATACTTCAAATACCAATTTAATTTTTGCTAAAAGAAACTCATTAATGCAGCAATATTTTCACAATAAATTTTTAAGATTGCAAAAATCATTAAAATTTTTTATAATTGCAAAAATCATTAAAATTTTTTATAATTTATTATTATAATTACAGGGTGCATAGCATTTTTTAAAAGGTTCTTATTTTTTATTTTTGTTTTGTAAAAGGCCTTAAAGGTACTTTTTTCAATGGGTATTTTTAAAAAGTGCTTAATTTTCCCTTTTTCAAAATGAGATTTTTCCTTTAATGTGTTGATTTTCTCTTCGAATTATGCAAAAAGACACAGTTCATATTGTTCTATTCAAAATTTTCCATATTAAGTCAATCCCAATCTATTTCAGCTTATTGTCAGTCCGTAGCGTATGAAAATGCCATTCGTTTTACATGATTCAAAATTTCATGATTTTTAACAATTGTCAAAAACAATGCCAAAGGCTTTGTTTTTTTGACATGACGGTTGAAACAAGATAAAACCGTTAATTGTCAAAAACTTTTCAACCCTGCCTAATTATGATTTTTTTTAAAGTGCTTAAAAATATTTATTGAGTGCTTGAAAAAAACTTAAAAGGTGCTTATTTTTTGTTGAATAATTTGGTTGTGCACCTTGAATTATGTTATAATGTTTTGTAACTTTTAAAATTAGCAATTTAAAAAAAAAATTTTTTTTGTTGAAAGAATATCAGTTGGTTTGAATCATGATTTAAACCCAGAATTAATTCAAGTTGATTTAAACCTGTTTTTGTAAGTAAAACAGCATTTATTATGTATGTAGAAGAAGTTGGAGGATTTTCTTTTTCTGCATTTTGTTCCAAGTTATTGGAAAAACTTTGCTTCATTTAAGATACCTAAGAGATTTCAATGTAGCTAATTTTATTGTTAAACATTAGTTATCAAATTTCTTCAATGTTTTCTTTGTTTATAAATATTTTATTCAGCCTATTTTTGAAAATCATAGTTTAATTACAAAACTAAGTTAAATAATATACCTGTTTAACATAAGCATATCTCTCTCAAGGAAATGTGTCTGTGGAATTTGAAAATTGCATATTAGGAATTGTGTTTTGTTTTCAATAGTATTTCCTTTTGAAATTCCATAGGTAGCATTCAAGCTGGGAATGTAGCTGTTGTAGATGGTCAGTGCAAGTTATTTGATGTTTTCAATGGTGTTCTTGGAGTCCCTTCATTTCTGAGATCCCATATCTCTCAGTTAAAAGGAGTTCAAGTAAAACTTATTTGTTTTCTTAATATTCTCCTGTTGCGAGTAAACAGATTTTAAGTAACAGTTCACAGCAAAGCTAATTTTTTAACATTACCCATACTGTGGATTCCTGCAGCGATGGTTGTGCTCCGGAAAAAATCCGAATTTCCGGATTTTTCGCTAACCACTATCCGAAATTTTCTGAAAATCCTAGATTCAGAATTTTTAAGAAATCACCAATCACATTTATGAATAAAAACTCTTGTATATTTTATTTAAAAATATTAGAACTAGAATTAATACTTGGCATCTCTTTCATTTGTAAATATTTTTTCTGGTAGAATAATAAATGTAATTAGAGATAAAAGTAAACTTATACATAATTATTCATTTAAATTAGGCTGCATTTAATTTATTTAGAATTTCATGTTTTGAAAATATCAATGATTTAAATTTATAAAGACATCAATTTTTTGAAATGCGTCATTAATGATTTTCTTCAGGAAATTTTCAGGATCATTGAGTTGGGCTCACAATCACCCTTGTTCCTGTTTACACTATTTTCTAATTGTTTTATCAAAAAACTCTTTTTATTAATATTTCTATGTGTTTTATTAATATTTCTATGTAAATACAGTACAGAACCCGTTATCCGGAAATCAGAAAACCGGAAAACCAAAAAACCGGAACGAAATTCAATAAATTTTCTCGCCATTTTTAATATTTTTTTTTTCCCTCATAAGATTTTATGATTTTTCTTTCTTTTTTTAAAGATGTTTTCCTTACCATCATTTTGGAAATAATCATTAGTGTATTACTTCATTGTTTTTTCTTATTTTTAAGATTATTTCCATTTTTTTTTCAGTTGGGTTTAACAATAAAAAAACGGCTTTTTGTAGCGATTCAGAAAACCGGAAAAATCAGTTATCTGGAATAGCGGTGGTCCCGACCGTTCCGGATAATCGGTTCCCTACTGTATTTCTATGTGTGGAAACAATAGTTTTTAAAGTTCATATTTTACAGACCGTAGAGAACATTGATGTGTATTGCTTTGGGCATTTAATGTATGAAATGACTTTTGGAGCTCCCCTCTATGAAACCACCTGTGATAATTTGCCAAATAGCTGTTCACCTGACTTGTGTATGTTTAAGTTGTTCATTATTTATGTATACAAACTAATTGATTAATTATTTTGCTCTATCTTTTTTAATATGCTCAATGCCTCTCTTATTTGTTTCTTCTTCTTGCGTATGCCTGTTTAGGCAGATGGGTGCGATTGTTCTTGTTTACCAGTGGAGCCATCTATGGCCAATACGTAACCCGTTTATAGGGCAGACCCATTCATACATCCATTCATTCATCCATAGATCATAATTTTGACCTGAATCAGAGAACGATCGATCTCCAATCCAGTACCCCCAGAGGTATTGATTTGTTATAGAACATGGAGGACTTTGCGACTCGACAGATTTAAAGTGCATCAGTCACCATTTTACTACACAGGGAGTCTTCTGCTGCCGGGGTTCGAACTCTCGGACATGGGCCCAGCGCCCTACCAACCAGGCTAACCCGACTCTAAACACTTCTGTTACTTTAAATTAGTAACATATGTATTTGATACTATTAAAAAGGTCTTTCAGTAAAGTATTAGTACTAGAACGCAGAAAGCTCGAATAAGTTCTGCGATAGGGGTGCCTTGAAGATATTGTGGCAAAGTTTTGCACTAGAACCAGACAATAGATTTATCCTCCTTTTGATAATAGAAAATTATCGGGAAGTTGACTACACGGGGAGTCTCCGACCGGCATGGTACCGCCCTATCGACCAGGCTATCCCGGCCCTCTCTCTTATTTGTGAACTGTGTTTTTCTAGATCCAATTTTCGGTTTACGACTGCTAATGTTCAACTCCTTAGCCTTGCAATTTTGAAGCCAATCCAGAAGGCAAGGGAACTCCTGGATCAAGTATTGGGAGAAGTTTGCCTTTGTGGAGAACTTTTTGATGGAACTAACCCACATTTCTAAAACAGGGAGAAGAGAACCTTCAAAACCACTCATGGTTAGCCTGACATTAAAGAGACTCTAACCTGTGTAAAATACCACTGAGGATACTCTACGTCAGCACTGCGGTCAGCGTGAGCCGGGTGCCGAATTCGTATTGGCCAGCCATAATTGGGATTTCCACCTCGCTGGAATTTAAATGCTCTATCCCCTGCACCACCACGACTCATAAACTGTGTTTTGTTAAATAAATGAACTCTTCTCTTACTGCTCAAACAATTTATAATTATTGACTGTACAAATTAACTTTATATAAACGCCTATTCAGTGCTGATTTGTTTATTTTCTAAATTCAATCTAGGTTCCCTCTTACTGTCGATTCTTTCTAAAGACGGATTAAAGTCGGGACTGCCAAGTGTAACAGGCTTGTTGCAACATCAGTAAGAATTCTTTTTTCCGATATTTGTCAGCTTTGCATAAATTAATACTTGTATAATCAACATATGCTTGTGTTTCATTTAAAAATGCAATAAATATTTGTAATAATTTATTGATAAGCATTGTAAACTTCTCCTTTAACATGAAATGCGAGGTGGGCCCCGTATTGAATAGGTTTTTATTAAAATATTATGATCATTGATATTTTTCTACTACATGTTGATAAAAATGTTGCAAATTAATATTTGATCCGAAACAGTTTAATTGAAATATAATTTTTCAATTGAAATGAAGATAAAATTACATTATCCATTCTGTGTAAAGAAATAGTTATCCTTTCCACAGTGAAGTGTTGTATATACTTCAATTTTTTATTCATATTTCTTATAAAAAAAATTTTAAAAATTTCTTATAAAAAAAAGTTGACCTTCTTAGTTTGTGTTAGTCATTTTGTTTTTTATTTTGAGAAATGTTATTTCCTATTGTAAATAATGAATATGCTAGTAGTTAGGGGTTTTGATTTGGAAAATTGCAGTCAAAGGTTTTCTTGTTTTAACTGGTTTGGTTATATCGCATTTAGAAAATTCTAAGTTTCAGGAAGGTTTTTTCTTCTTCCAATGCCCGCCTGGGAAATGACTTGCGTCATACAGGCATCTGAATGATAGATTTGTTGGCCACTCTTTCAGGGGCACCATATTAGGTGGGCCAATGTTTCTCCCACCGTAAGGACATATAGTACAGAGAATGAAAGAACATCCATGCCTCGCCCGGGATTCGAACCCAGAACCTTTCTGATGCAAGGCCAGTTCCCTGACCCCTACACAGGCCGGTCGGCAGATTCAGGAAGGTGGGCAACGACTTCTAGGTCAAAAGCCATGACTTGAAATAAGATGTTTTTGTGGTTTTTCAAGACATTTCACTGACAACTCCCTGTTTTGAAAACGTGTAATGGATAAAACATCCTATTTGAGTTAGCGTTTTTTGACATAGAAGCCGATGCTCAACTCTTCCAAGTCGCAGAGATGATTGTGCTCCAGATAAGATCCGGATTTCCAGAATTTTTGCTGACAGCAATTCGGAAGTTTCCGGAAATCCAAGGTCTAGAAGTTTCAAGAAATCATTGATCGCATTTAAGGCTAAAAATTCTTGTTTTTAAAAATATTAGAACTGGAATTTATACTTTATCTCTTTCATTTGTAAATATTTTTTCTTTTAGAATAATAAATGTGATTAGAGATAAAAGTAAATTTATACATAATTATTAATTTAAATTATGCTGCATATAATTTATTTAGAATTTCATGTTTTTAAAATATCAATGATTTAAATTTATGAAAACATAAATTTTTTGAAATGCGTCGTTGATGATTTTACTCGAGAAATGTTCAGGATTTTTGAGCTGGGCTCACAATTACCCCTGAAGATGGAAAATTTAGCTAATGCATATTGATCAATATTTCATGATTTACCAAAGCAGTTAAAAAAAAAAAGAAAAAAACAAAAACTTGCCGGCAATTTTTTTCCTATTTTAATTTATAAATTGGGAAGTGAGGGCCAACATTGGACCTTGTGTAAAAACAAATCTCTAAATTTTGAAATAGTTTTTGAGATGTAATGATATTTCTGATAATAATAAAAAGTGAGGTTTGTTGACTGTGAAGATAAGTGATTTTAAGCTTAGTAAATAAAAGTAAGCAACTTACGTGGTGTGTAGCGTTTTTAAAAAGACCTTAAAGGTGCTTTTTTCATTGGGTGCTTTTAAAAAGTGCTTAATTTTCCCTTTTTCAAAATGAGATTTTTTTCTTTACAATGTTAATTTTTGCTTCGAATTATGCAAAAAGACACAGTTCACATTGTTTTATTCAACGTTTTCACAATTAATTTAACCCCAATCTATTTTGGCGTATTGTCAGTCTGTAGCATATGAAAACGCCATTCGTTTTACATGATTCAAAATTTCATGATTTTTGACAACTGTCAAAAACAATGCCAAAAGGTTGTTTTTTTGTCATGCCAGTTAAAACAAAATAAAACCGTCAATTGTCAAAAACTTCCCAACCTGCCTAATTATGATATTTTTTAAAGTGCTTAAAAATATTTTTTGAGTGCTTAAAAGGTGCTTATTTTTTCTTGAATAATTTGGCTACATACCCTGTTTAGGTCTTTGTTTTTAAGTCTTATCTTTAAAGTCATAATATTTGAAGGTCTTTGTTTACTTTTTTGTCAATAGTTGGACAGAATATCCCAATTATTTAAATATCTATCACATTTTAACAATGTTTAAGCAGTATCTGTTTGAGTAGATGCCTTGTGTTTTGCTTAACCTTTTTATTTTTTTTCCAGCTAAATACCTGTACATTTTTTTTAATGAATGAAATTTTAATTTCTTGCAAATAATCAATATTACCATTTGATTATTAGATACAATTTATTATTTCACATATCACGAATAGTCTGTTTATTTATTTTAATGTTGAATGAATTTTGTCATTATAGGTTTTTTGTTAATTCCTCGAATGGTACGGAAAAGGTACATTTAAAAGTCTCTTCACAGTTAAAGGAAAGTTTGAAGAACATGAAAGAACTAACCCAAAAGCGTCTTAAAGAAGATCAGAAAATGGTGATTTTTTTTTTATTTGTATAAGAATTAATCATTTATGGGAATTTTTTTAAAGAATAATAAATATGAGAGTCATACTATATCCATGATTTATTTCAAATAAAATGTGTCTTTATAAACATATTTATATATATATATATAGTACAATAAGTAAATACAAAAAGGACAAAAAGAAAAAAAAAAAACGAAGAAAATTAAGAAAAACAATAAGTTTTATTTACTGTGCTGAAACTGCAAGTAAATAGAATTCATACAATAAGTTCAAAATGTAGAGAAAACATGGACAAAATTACAGAACAATGGAAAGAGGGGAAAAGAAAAATCCGAAGAATTCTATTGGGTCATCATACATATATATGTCGCTAGAATTTAGAAACTGCTTTATTTTTAATTTATTTATTTATTATATTTAAGGAATTTGATTATTCTGGTGTTTAATTACTCTAGGTAGGCCCCGGTCCCATTATCTTCGAATTCTAGAAACTTTACTGTAATATATGTTTGCATATATTAAACCCTTCTAAGAGTTTGTGCAATTTTTTTATTCCTCTTCAAAAAATAATAATAATTTTCTCCTTAGATAAGGCACAGCAAAAGAATTTCAAAGGTACAGGCACAACTATCTTGTGACGAAGAAAAAAAGAAAAGGTCGAAAGAAAAAAGGGTGATTCTCAATTTCCTTTTTCTTCTTTTGAACTAATTTTCAATCTCAAATATTGTTGCTGTTCATCAACAATTTAATTTATTAACAATATCCTATTTTTGTTGCAGAAAATCAATACAGAACTGGTTAACAGTACTTCCAGTGGTGAGCGTTCCCACACACCCTCCACTCCTTCAGGTATTATTCCGGAATACTTTCATAATGCTCTTGATTTTCTTTATGCTTATTCTTTTTTTATTTTTAATTTTTTTAAAGTTTATAAGTAATGTATTCACGATAAACGTTAACTAAAAAAAACTGATTGAAAAAACTTTGTTGTGACTTTATCTAAGTCTTAGTACTAAATTTTATTAAAATCAATGTTTAAAAACTCTCAAAAGGTAAAATTTTTATAAACTTTTTAATGTAAATAATAATATTTCATTTTAGTAAAAAAAAATTACCATTTGTGATTTTTGGATATTGTTTTTAATGAAGTTTAGTTTTATCAGAAATAATTACCCTTGTAACTTTTATCTAAGTATTAAATTGGTAAGTTATAAAGAATAGCTATTAAGTCATTACTCTAGTTGCTACATTTGAACTAAGTAAAGAAAACTCAAAATTTTAAACTTTTGGACGTATTTCTTATGAGCTATATAAAAAAAATGATAAATTAGATCTTAAAAATGATGACATGAAAATGTTTGCACAATAATTTTACAAAAGTGACGCATTTGGGATTAAACTTACATGGTGCATAGTGTTTTTAAAAATTGCTTAAAGATGCTTCTTTTTGTTTTTTAAAAGCCCTTAAAAGTGCTTTTTTTCATGGGGAGTTTTTGAAAAGTGCTTGGTTTTTTTCTTTTCGAAAATGAGATTTTTTCTCTCTTTACCCTGTAGATTTTCAGCATGTAATATGCAAAAGCGTGCTTTTCGCATTGTTCTGATCAACATTTTCACGATTCATTTAACCACAATCCATTTCGGCGTTCCCTTGGTCCATAGCGTATGAAAGCGGCAATCATTTTACAGATTTGATGAAATACTTGTGAGTCTGCATGTGCGTCTACTGAGCTGAGTTCGATAAGATTCTAGCACTCTCATGTGTAACTCTGCTGCATTTTGCTACATATGCTCAATTACTTCATTTCCACCCTCTGATATTGAACTGAAAATTCTCTCGATCTTTTTATAGTGGCTAATATAATCAAGAAGAGAGTTCTTTGTCAGAAACTAGTTATTTTATCACGACAATGTAAAGCCTTTGAAAATTATTTTGCATTTTGTTAATATATTTAGTGTTTCAATATATTTTTTGAGTGCTTGAGAAGTACTTAAAAGGTGCTTATTTTCTGTTGAAAAATTTGGGTATGCACCCTGACCTAGCTTTAGAGAGGAATCTTGACTATTTTTCAGGAGGGAATGAGTTGTGGAAGAGGGAAAATTTGGGATCAAAATACTGTTATCTGTCTTTAAACATGGTGCATAGCTTTTTAACTGCTTGAGAGTGCTTATTTTCAATTTTCATATTTTAAGAGCCCTTAAAGGTGCAGTTTACTTCATGTATTTTTAAAAAGTGATTAATTTTCACTTTTAGAAAATAAGTTATTTTTCCTTTGCAATATCAATTTTCGCCACAAATTGTGCAAAAGCGTATTTTTTGTATAATTCCATGCACTCTTTTAAAATTCATTCAGTCACAATCCATTTAGTTGTACCAACGGTCCATAGTGTATGAAAGCGCCAGTCATGTTACATGTTGCACTTGTACATACACTGAACTGGATTCAAAGGGAAGGAATATTACCTTTTTCATGTGCTACTCTGCTACATTTTGCAAGAAATTTAGGATTTCTGACTTCATTTGCCACCCTCTGATATTGAACCTGAAAAATCTCTCAAATTTTAGCTGAACATGAAGACCACCTAACCTTCTCCAATTTTTTTCCCCAATAACAAAATAAAATTTTTCTTTTCTTTATTTCTTTTATTATTCCCATTCTTTATTTCTTTTGTTATTCCCATCGCTGGTGAGGTGCCAGCTTTATCATCTGAAAATTTCCATTGCCCTTTTATTCAAGCATTTATTATTAGCAAGATTTTAAGAAAAGTATGAAGTTAGGGCTTTTCACTATTTTTAACATTTAGCAAATGCTGTAAAAAATCTCATGTTGTTCATACTTGTCATTTCAAAAAAGTTTAATTCATTTCTTAAGCAACAATTGAAACAGAAAATTCAGTAATCTTAAAAATATTTTTGAGTGCTTAATAAGTGTTTAAAAAATGCTTATTTTTTGTTGAAAGATTTTGCTCTGCACCCTGTTAAACTATTTACTCTTAAGAATACTGAATAAAAAGAGAGTAATTTAATAGCAATAATTTCTGTGTTATTGCTAAAGATGGAATTGGCAAAAAAATTCTCATGCTAAGAAATTTAGTATATTTCTCAGCACTCTTAGCCGATGAACACTTTAATCCACTAAAACATTTAGAAAAATCTTTGACTTATACCATGCTCAATTTAGAGCTAAAAAAAAACACTTAAGTAAAACATTCATATTAATTAATCTCTGTGTGAAAAATACATCCTATATATTATTTTTGTTTAAAAATATTAAAGCACTTTTATTTTTAATTTTTTTAAAAAATTTATAAACATTTAAGTGTTATTAGTATTATTTAACCCCTTGATTTTTAACAAAGACGTCTGAGAGACATCATTTGTTTCTTATGTCAAAACAATAATTGACGTGTCTCAGACCTCTTCAACAGAGAGATGCAACTTGCTCCCCGGACAGCAAATAAATATTTTAAAGTGGTAGTTTATGAATTGTGATTCTTATTTTAATAAATTCAATTTAGTAGATTTTTATCCGCCACTATTTCTAAATAATTCGTAGGCTTATATAATTCACCACTTTATAGTAGTTATGTCATGCTATACCTTTTAAAAATCAAGCAAAAATAGTCAAATATTTGCAAAATTTAGTTTGTAGTTATTTACCGTTTTTTTAAAATTATTTTGGCGCGTTCGTAGCAGTTGGCAACTCTGTCAACATTCCGTTGCGAGTTGTTGTTTGCAGTGCAATCACAGATCATTTCCATATCAAGAAATTTAATGTGTCAAGGGATTAATGTAGGAAACTAACGATGTGAAAAGAGCATTAATAATATCAGTTTCATGGGAGAGATACTTTTTCATTATTGACCTAAAATGATAAAATGTCTGTTTATGTTTCTATATTTATGTTTTTTTTCATGTTGTGTAATTTTGTTCATAAACAGCTCGAAGGTAACCCTTTCTTTACTTTAATTAAAGCTGAATATTTGTAAAATGTCTTGTACTTTGTATTTAGTGTTGTATTGTGGACAGTCAAATATTTCCTTATCTTTTAAAAATATAAATCTTGATGGCAAGGTAGTCACATAACAGGAAGAACAGAGAAAAGTCTGTTAGTTTTATCAAAAAGCCAGAATTACGTTGGGAAACATCAAAAAAAACAAAAAATCTTTTTAGATACAAATTTAATATTTTTTCTTAAAAGAAAAAAGAAATGATACAAATTTGAAAGACATTTTTTGAAATTATATTTTGGTTCACTTTACATCAATGAATTGGCATCTACTAAAAGTTATATGCATTATATAACCGAGGTTAAAAATTGTATCAATTTCAAGAAATATTTTTTTAGAAAAGTTGATTTAACATTGATTAGAAAATATTAATCTACATCTCCCGCTACTACAGCATTTCTATAGTTTCGAACAAAATTTTTTTCTATTGTTGTAAAAGATAATGCATTCATATTTCAGTAAATTATAACAAAAGAATTTTGACCTCAACAGTATGTAAATAATTTAAATCGATATATTTAAGATCAGATAGGGAATTGATAATGCTCAAAAGTCTTGATATTGGTTTTATAACAGGGTTGCCACTCCACAGGAAGAGCAAGGAAAAATCTGGAAAATACAGGGAATTTAAAAATCACCTAAAATAATAGAGGAAATGCAGGGAATTTTGAAATGTTCCTTACAAACTGTGAATTTTATTTCTTATTTTTGTCTTTTAAAAATTCAGACCTCTCAAAGTGCAATTTATAGGATATTTAATGATAGTTTAGCTACATTATGCATAGTGCGTAGAGTTTTTAAAAAGTGCTTAAAGGTGCTTATTTTCGATTTTCGTTCTTTAAAAGTTGTGCTTCATTTTTCCTTTTCAAAAATGAGATTTTTTTCCCCATTACCATGTCAATTTTCGCCACGTATTATGCAAAAGCGTGCTTTTCACATTGTTCTACTCAATATTTTCACAATTCATTTTGGCATACCGTTGGTCTGTGGCATATGAAAGCTCCAATCATTTTACATGTTTGATGAAATACTTGTGAGTCTGCACGTGCGTCGACAGAGCTGGGTTCGGTGAGATTCTTGCACTCTCACGTGCAACTCTACTGCATTTTGCTAGATATTCTCAATTTCAGACTTCATTTTCCACCCTCTGTTATCGAACCGGAAAATCTCTCGATCATTTTATAATGGTTAATATAATCAAGAAAACAGTTCTTTGTCAGACATGAGTTATTTTGTCATGATCATGTAAAGTCTGAAAATCATTTTGCATTTTGTTAATGTATATAGTGCTTAAAAATAATTTTTGAATGCTTAAAAGGTGCCTATTTTTGATTGAAAGATTTAGCTACACACCCTGTTTCTTATTTTTGTCTTTTAAAAATGCAGACCTTTCAAAGCTTTTATGTGATATATAAAAATGATAGTTCAACTATATTATATTATTTCATTTATTATAGCATTATTTGTTTTATGTTGCGCTGTTTCTTATTTCTCCAAGTTTTTCCAGCAACTAAAACTAGCATCTATCCCTAAATAGTTTGAAAGATTGCAGTGAATGTGTGTTACCTCTTAATATTGTGCAGAAGTAAGTGTATAACTTATGCAGGGAAAGCAAGAGGGAATTTTTTTTTTTTTTTTACAGATCTCAGTGGCAACCCTGTTTAAGCAAAGCAGCCTATTTTAGAAACAAATCAAAAATATTTAAAGTGTTTTTTATTTTTTTTTTAGGCGAGGGGGCTTACTGTTTACTTTAAATGTAATTAAATATCTTGTCTACATTTTTTTTATTATGGAAATTTCAGTAATTAGAATTGATAATGGTTGATCTTTGTTAAATGTTTTTACACATTATTGATTGTTGATAGATGTTATAAATAAACTTTGTATTTTTGCTATGTTTCTCCACTGCTGCAGGCGTTCCTGAACCTGCTCACTGTTTTTAACTGTCGTCCCCCCCACAGGATTATTCCGTAGGTGTTTTTCTCCCTTCTGTTATAACATTCTTTTGTCTTTTCAATTAATTAATTCCAATTGTTGACAAACTTATTTTCATCTTTTGTGATATTGTTTTATTATTTTTGGTTTGGGGAATTTTCATATTTGATTGATTAATTATGCCTTATTAATATTATATGTTGTGTAGTATTTAATCACTAAAGTGTTGGCTCTAAGTACTAATCTAATCTAAGTATTAATGTAATAAATTAGTATTTAGAACCAACACTAAAGTGTTGGCTCTAAGTACTAATTTATAGTAACCCTTCCAATCAAACAGCTGTTTTAATTTTAAATCTTTCCATTTAGTTATAATTTAACTTAAATGCCATTTGTATAAATTACATAAAATGTGTCTGCTATTCTTGTGTGTTAATAAAACAGGGTTACCACTCCACAGGGAATTTTGATTTTTTTTTCTTTACAAACTGGAAAAATACAGGGAATGTTTCTTATTTTTGTCTTTTAAAAAATGGTGACCACTCAAAGTGTAATCTATGGTATATTTAAACATGATATTTCAGCTATACTAAACTATTTCATTTACTATAGCTTTATTTTAAGTATGTTCAGCTGTTTTTCCAGCAATTAAAACTAATAAATATAGTTAGCCTAATATAGCTCACACAAGAGCACAGTAATTGTACTCTTAATATCTTGTGTATAATATGTACGGGGAAAACACAGGGAATTTTTTTTTCCAGATTTGAGTGGCAACCCTGTAAAATATTGACTATGTTTCTCATTTAGCGGAAAAAAACTACTTCATTATGAATATATCTTTAACAATTATCTTGAAAAGATATTTAAGTGAAAATGAATGAACCATAAAATTTACCTTGAAATCTCTTAGCATATTTCAAGACAGAAATTTGTTATGTTTTGCGACATTTGCAAATCTAGCATCTTAATGAGGCAATGAAAATATTCCATGAGATTCTATGTATGTCTGTTTCATATAACTTGATTATACAATTTCATTACAGTAATCAATATTTATTTTACATAATTTGTTACTTTTCCCCTTCATAAAATACTTTTAATGAAATGGAAGACAACATATACAGTTGAGTCTCTCTGTAATAAAATTCAATGTTTCCAGTTGTCAAAATTGACTGCGGGGGGAATTATTTATGCGAGTTAGGGATTCTTATTGCAAATTAAGTTATTGTCACGAAATTTTTATTTTTCGTAATAAGTTCTAAAATATTGTAATTTTTTATTATTATTATAATGATTTTTTATAATTTTTTACTGATCGTAATAAGTTCTAAAATATTTAATTTAACTATAATATTTTTACTTGAAAACAATGATAATTTATGTTATAAATTTAGTATAATCATTAATTTTTATTTCTGAAATAAAAATAAAATTCATAATGTGTTGTAGCATGTACTTTTATTCAGTTTACTTGAAATTTTCATTACAAATTTCACATTTTAAGAATGAGTTTGGAATCAGGATTGGAAATTTTTTTCCATGTAATTGTTTTGAATGAATATAGCATTTAACTCCAATAGCTGTGTTATATTTTCATTTTTGCAATCACTATCACTTTTCTTACATTTATTGTCCATTAAACTGTGTTCAAAATCTCTTCATTTGTAAGATATAAAGCAGTTACAATTCAATTGTCTACTTCTTATAAGTCATCCCGCAGTGGACTAATTGTAAAGTCGTAGTTCCCAGTAGAACATCGAAGTCAAGCATCACTGGCTCCGGGCAGTAAGCGGGTGGGTGACCACTTAGATCAGTCTGGGTAGAGACCAACGGTGCGCAGAGCGGTCCTCCTTAAATTGTTTTACCGTAAAGTGCTCGACTTCGCGTGCAGGTCGTCGGGCTACCAAAGCAGGGGAGCCATCCCCTTTGCAGAGGATCAAAATTGCAATGGCATGTCTTCCAGGTCGCGTAGCATTTTTAAAAAGTGCTTAAATGTGCTTATTTTTTTAATTACGTTTTTTTAAAAGCCTTTAGAGGTATTCTTTTTATTTAGGGTTTGTAGAAATTGCTTAATTTTCTATCTTTTAAAAAGAGTTTTTTCATTTTCTTTGCCGTATCGATTGTCGTACTAAATTACAAAAAATGCATGATTTTCACAATATTTATCAGAAACTAGTTATTTTATCCTGATTATATAAAGTTTTTGAATTTTTTTTTAGAATTTTATTGATTTTATGTTTATAATTTAAAAACTTTAAGCGATAAAAAAAAAAATTATTTTTATTACTGCACAGATCCTAATTATGATTTTTTTTTTTTTTTGGAGGGTGGTTAAAAAATTTTTTTGAGTGCTTAAAAAATGCTTAAAAGGTGATTATTTTCTGTTGAAAAATCTGGCTACGCATCCTGACTTAGATCAGTCTGTGTAGAGACCGAGGGTGTGCAGTATTAGTCCTTGTTAAATTGTTCTACCGTAAAGTGCTCGACTTCGCGCGCAGGCTGTCGGGCTACCAAAACAGGGGAGCCAACTCCTCTGCAGAGGATCAAAATTGCAATGGCATGTCTTTGGGTCATCCTCAGGGATGTTTCCTAGACCGTCACCTATAGCCCATTATGCAACATGAATAAAGTACCTACCTAGTTCTAAATAATCAGAGGGGGATAGATGTATTCTTTCTTTTATTTCCTTCTAAGGATACAACTATCCAGCTTTCTTCAAAAATGATAGAAAAATTGTAAACATAAATGTCTGGGAAATTTTGAATAACAATAAAATTTGAAACGATAAATGCCTGGAAAATTTGTCGTATTGAAACAACCACTTCTTTATTCAAAGAATCTGTCTTATCTTATTTAAAATTTCAATTAAATATCTCTTTATGGAGAGTAATTCACTTTAAGAAAATTATTTGCAGGGAAATTCTATTGTAGTTGTATTTTAAAGGTCCAAAAAATACAAAAAAACTTAAAAGTTTAAAAAAAATCCGTCCAATTTTATTGGGTATGGATGGCGTTTTCAATATAAATGTAAACAACAACAATCGTGAGCTCTTGACCTGCTCTACTTCTGGTTAGAGAGTATACAGCTGCTTATTTTCAAACAGATAATTCTGTTTTTAATGAAATAAGTAAGTTATTAAATTTTTTGAGCACAAATCTGCTGCATTTCATAAGATATTAATGATTTCTGGTGAGTTTAAAGTGAAATTTTTTTTTAGTTATTTGGGGATGTCTTGTTCAAAAAGGTGACATGGCTGCTAGATTTAGAAAGAACTTGCTTTTTTGGCAGTTCTGATCTCTTTTTACTCGTTTATTACTGTTTGATCTTGTTGCAAGCCATGCACTGTCATACCTTAGTGTTCTGTTAATCTGAGCAGCGAGATTAAGTTAATTTTAAAAAATTATTCTTTAGGTTTAAATTTTGCAGTCTGTATATTGTTTACAAAGTAGGAAGTGTTTTGTAGCGTTTCTTTTTTCAAATGACAATTTGTATGTCTTGAAATGTTGGGCTCCAGGGTGTGTAGCGTTTTTAAAAAGTGCTTTATTTGATTTTCGTTTTTTAAAAGCCCTTTAAGGTGCTTTTTTTCCATGGGTGTTTTTAAAAAGTGCTTAATTTTCCCTTTTCCTAAATATGATATTTAGGAAAATATCATCTGTGATGCCACAATTGGCATTACATATTTATTTTCTATCCTTTTGAAATATCTTTCATTACTTAAGTTTTTTTTTTATTAATAGAATTACATTTAAAATAAATCAAAAACTTAATCTTTTAAAACGAACACAAACATAAAATATTTATTTCTTCTCTTCTAGATCAATGTAATGGATACTTTTTATTTCATTACTATGCAGACTTATTCATTCACTGTAGCCTGCCTCTAATTGAAAACAAAAATCTATTTATAACTTTTTATTCTAAATTTCCAACCGCTAAATGTTTCGGTTGCATGGTTGTAATAATTCTCATAAATTTGTTGGCGACTCGTGATCGCCAAGGTGTTCTTTTAATCCCATATTGATATGCTAGTATTTTCATAATCAAAAATGTATTTTTGTACGGCTAAGTAAAAATCCCCTATACGAATATTGGCGGCTAATGACTGAGAAACAAACCTCCGTCATATCATCATAATATGATCCACGAATTATGCGAAAAGACATTGTCCTATTCACCATTTTCACAGTTAATTCAACCCCAATCTATTTCAGCTTATCCTCTGTCTGTAGTGTATGAAAACGCCATTTGTTTTACATGTTTGATGAAATACTTGCAGGTCCGTACTTGCGTATACTGAGCTGGATTCAGTGGTGAGGATTTTTGTCTCTTATGTGCAAATCTGCTACATTTTGCAAGAGATTCTCAATTTCAGGCTTCATTTTCCGCCCTCTGTAATAGAATCAAAAAATCTCTCTCGAATTTTTGCTGATTACGGGGACCAATTAACAATGTCATTTTTTTTCTATTAGCGATAGAAAATTTTATTTCTCTTGTTAATTTCATCGTTGGTGACACGGAATCATCTTAGTCACTGGCAAGCAAATAAAACCGGATAAAACCATTAATTGTCAAAAACTTACCAACACTGTCTAATTATGATATTTTTTCCAAGTGCTTAAAAATATTTTTTGAGTGCTTGAAAAGGTGATTATTTTCTGTTGAAAAATTTGGCTACGCACCCTGTTTTCAAATGACAATTCTTATAAAATCAGATTTTTTTCTTTACCCTGTCGATTTTCGGCACGTAATTTGCAAAAGCGTGCTTTTCACAATGTTCTGTTCAACATTTTCCCAATTCATTCAACCACAATCCATTTCGGCCTTCTGTCGGTCCATACTTGCGAGTCTGCATGTGCGTCTACTGAGCTGAGTTCAGTAAGATTCTAGCACTCTCATGTGTAACTCTGCTGCATTTTGCTAGATATGCTCAATTACTTCATTTCCACCCTCTGATATCAAACTGAAAATTATCGATCTTTTTAGGGTGGCTAATACAATCAAGAAAAGAGTTCTTTGTCAGAAACTAATTCTTTTATCGTGATCATGTAAAGTCTTTGAAAATTATTTTGCATTTTGTTAAAGTATACAGTGCTTAAAAATATTTTCTGAGTACTTAAAAGGTGCTTATTTTTTGTTGAAAGATTTGGTTACGCTCCCTGCTAGTGTAGAAAACACCATCCCTAAGCGCATATTACTACTTCTAATAGAAATTTTAAACATAAAGTTTTGGAAAATTCCACTGAGGCACAATTTTTGGATAACATTAGTAAGGTGCTTTATAAGTTCTTTATTTAGTCCTTTATTTAACTATTTAAGATGATGGGCGATTTGAATATTCACCATGAACAGTTTAGTAAAACAGCTACTGATTTTATCCTCCATATTTCGAGTATCCTAAATTAGAAGGGTGGTTTTCAAAATTTTATAACAGGAAAACGGTTCAGATTTTTAAAAATGAAAAAAAAAAAAAAACAATTCTTTCAGCAAATTCATCTGACATGCATTAATTTTTCCTCCTAGACTTCTTTGCTGTAGTTTAAATTAATTTCAACAGATGGCACTGTGGATACTAAACTTTTAAATTAAAGAGCAGCAATTAAAAAACGTATTACAGCATGTGTCACGATGTATGTGTAACATTACAATGTGTAATCCTGGCTAATGAGACGGCTCCTTTTGAAGAAAAAAATTGTTATGCAATTTTCGTTTATTGAAAGATTTTGAAAACTTGTGATGGAATAATCAATTATTTTTCTTCGACACCAACTGCTGCACTATTTGTCAGTAGTAATGATAAAATTGCATTAACCTTCCGCTTACGGCTCTCGCATTTTGAGTGGGGTATTAGTTTCGTCCCCAACTATGGGTCACGTAAAAATCACGGGCAAATAATTTTTTCTCCTTGTTTCAATACTGATCCCGCTATATTTATGTAAGTTTAAAAAAACATAATTTGATGCTTATTTTCGCTACTAAATGTCACTAGAGGTTCAGGAATTTTCTCTTTCTTGATTTTTTCCCACGTATTTGTGAGTTTGCATGCTTTTTGTTTTTCTTTCGCGCTACAAGCATTTATGAAAGATGTGGATTTGACAAGTGTCAGTGGCGTTATATGTGGGAATAGTAAGCGAAAATATCTTGATTATGAGTATAGTGATTTAGATTCGGAGTATTCCATAAATCTGGGCTTTTCTTTAAGTTTTTCTGTTTTATTTCAAAATTTCTGTAAATATTTTGAGACCAAATGCTTACAAATTATATTCATCTGAAAATAAAAATATTGCATGAATTTTTTCACTTATGAACCCTCCCTTCTAAAATAGCCGGCGTCGTATTATATATTTTTTGAAAATGTAAAAGCTATTAAAACTCTTGTATTATTTTAAAACAACTGATGAAGATGTGAATTGTAACATGTGTTGATAAAGAAAATATTTAAAAAATCGCTCTGTATTTCAGGACCGGAAAGTATAAAAACTAAGCCGTATACGGAGGGTTGAAACCTAAAATTAAGGGCAGGAAATTGCGACATGCATACCCTGTCACATAAATTTAATGCAAGATTTTTTAAAATATTTTTTTAAAACTGTTTTTCTGCTAAAAATTTTGAAGAGCACTCAGTATAATTTAGGATACCCTCTAATTTCAGTGTTGTCTCGTATGAGATATTATATGCTTATTATTTAAAATTATTTTTTTAGTTAGTGAAATTGATCAACCGTTGACTCCTGTCTCTCCTCCTCCACCACCACCATTGCCTCCTCCATTTTTCGGAGACCAAAACCCTATACAAAGTGTACAGAATGGGAAACCGCCTTCCCCGATGCCTGTTGAAACTGGTGGGGGGCGTACTGCTCTCCTCTCGTCGATTCAAGGCTTTAATAAGGGGGCTTTGAAGAAAGCTGAAACAAAAGATTGCAGTGCTCCCAAAGTATAAATGAGTACTATTTGTGCATTCTTTTTTTTATAGAGATAATTATGTCTGTAAAGAAATGTTCTTTAATATACATATTTAATATGAATGCAGTAAAAGTTTAATTATCTGTGTTAAGATGAATGAAAATGTATGAATTAGTATGCAAAAATTATAACTCAATATCAGTAGAGGGGAAGGGATTTTAATTTGTGTGCAATTTATTCTTGTCAAATAAATGACATTGTCAATGGAATCCTTTCACAGGCCTATTTTTGCATAAAAAAACTGTGAGAAAAAGTCATGCAAACATATTTAATATTTAAATTTAATATACTTGAATGAATTTATTTTGCATGAATTTATGTTGTATTTTATGTTTAATGCCAAAAGTTTTTCAAAACTAATATGACAGGGTTCGTATCTAAGTTTCCTTTCGTCCTTTTCGTATCTAAGTTTTTCCAGCTATTAAAACTAGTATAGTTAGCCCAATATAACTCTCATAAGAGCAAAGTAATTGTGTTTCCTCTTAATATATTGTGTATAATATGTACAGGTAAAAAACAGGGATTTTTTTTCCCCAGGTGTGAGTGTCAACCTTGATTAAGAACTGTTCAAAAAATGCAAAACAGAAATAAGAAACCTTTTCTTTTATATCTATGTAAAAATTCTTGACCCCTCTTAGAAATTTTAATTCGAAAAATTTTTGGCATTAATAATGCCAATTCAAAACTATAATGTGAAAACTTACTAAAAATAAAATTCTTTCTATATTTTTTGCAATCCCTCATTGTCAAATTAAAAGTACAAGTGATTAAAAATTCTTTTTTAATATTGAACATGCATTATAAAAATAAATAATTGTTTTTTAACCAGATCATAAAATGATGGGTTTATATGCGCATGGGTGATTTCTTTTCAATTTTGATTGCAAAAATAAGAAGTCCAAAGTGAACTTTAATTTCCAAGCTCATTCTAAAGTTGATGTTATGCTAGTTTTTAGTATCGGTTATGGGAAAATTTATTTAAGAGATCATTTTCATTAAATGAAACTTTGTGAAAGGACAAATTTCGGCAAAGTAAGTTTTTATGAAGGGAAATTTTTTTATAAATTTGATTTCTGTGCAGAGGCCATTTTTATGAATTTGATTTTTACGAAGGGACTGTTTTTACTAATTACATTTTTTTAAATGAACCATAAAATTTCCCCAATTTGGGAATTAATTGACCCATAATTGATCGTGGGGTAAGCAATCGGCAGGTTCTTAAAATAAGATCAACCTAATTATGATCCTTAAAATAATATATGCTGAAGAAATTACAGCCGATTCCTCTAATTACTGAGTTATTCTCATTTTAACTCTCTGGTTTTATCACTTAAAATTTTTTTAGTACATAACTAACTCTCACAATTCTATTTAAATGCATACATAAAATGATTGGAAATTATGTATATATGGCATAAGATTGTCAGACAATACTTTTACTGTGTTATTTGTCAATTGAGAATATCATTATGAACAAAATTATAGTTTTTTTTTAGATTGTTTGTTTACAAATTATGTGTATAAAGAGCTTCAGATACTAGTTTTGATGTAAATATATTTGTCTTATTATGAACAAATGATGTCTATTGCACACTATGCTGTTTGTTTAAAGTTGTTTGCACAAGTTGATAATTTATGTTGAAGATATTAAACAAGAAGAAAAAAAAATAAGGTTGGAAATGTCCTCAAGAAGGTGATTTAGTTAATTTTTGAGCAAAGATTTCTAATATTAGCAGTTCCATTAACTTTTAATTGTAATAGATTTAGCCAAATTATGTAAAAATGAATGTTTTTAATTTTTTTGATGGTAAATTTTTATGAAATTAATTAAAAAAATTTTTTTATTTATTTTGGCATGAAATAAAAAGGCGTTAAAAGAGTTTTAGCGATATATAAATGTTCTAGAATGAGAAAAAAATGAACTTTTTACATTGTAGGTGATTTACGACTAAAATGTTTTATAAAATTCAAAAATATGACTATGAATAAAAATAAGTGTAATTAAATGAATTAGATATGTAAATGTAAAATTTTTATATTAAAAAGTATATTTACTATTTTTTTATGTTTATTTTTAATTTGTGGCTAAAATTATGAATGAAATTCGAACATAAAATCATTCAAAAATCAGCATAAATAAGTGAATTCTATCTAAGTCAACCATAAATTACTTGAAAATGATTGTTATCTGAAGCAACTAAGTTGTCATGTTTTATATATGAACTTTAAGGCTGGATGAACTTTAAGCAAACAAACAGTTTGGCTTGAAGAGTGATAAAATTTTGATAATGTAATGAGAAATAAATTTTAAATAAATATTTATTTTTAATGTTTTAAAAAATTGGAAAGGATGTAATTAAATAATGTATACAAAGATATCTATCAAAGTTGATTAAATAAATTAAATTTCATAAAACTTTTTCAAATATAATTGAATAAATTTCATGAAGCATTTTTTGAATTTCATAAAACATTAAGATAATAAATGCTTGATATAATAATTTTTTAACTGTTTAAAATGAATACTGAATTTATTAAGCAAAATTTTCAATTATTTATTATTTTTTTAATGTCCTGAAATTTTTATGTGCAATACAATTAATAAATTTAAATTGAAGAAATGAACAATTTTCTGCGTTTTTGTAAATTCTTAATGAATGCAAATTCGTAAATTATTATTGAAATCACACAAATTTATGTAACTAAAACCTGTAAAATATTTAGAAGTTTTGCTTTGCAAATCTCAAGGAATTTTATTTTGTCTGGAGAGAGACCATTCTGGAGAATTACTTCAAGCAAATTTTTAAATTGTCCAGATTGTGGCAGAAGAGAAAGATAGCTTGATTGATTACCACACATGTCAAAATCATGTTGACTGTATCAAGAAATGCTTTATTCTTTTATCAACAAAATTGCTTAAATTAATAGATTAACTAATTTAGCTCTTTAAATTATGAGAACCTAACTTTATTTCTCCTTTGTTTGCAAATTTTTCTACTAGAAAAAACTTTTTAGAAAGAAACTTGTAGAAAAAAAACCTTTTTGTTTGGTTCACAATAGCATAGATAACTTATAAAAACTAATTTGTATACAAGTAACCATATACTTTGTGAAATACTTAAATTTTAAAAAAAAATATGATAGCTATACTTGGCATTTTTATCAAGTGCCAAGTATAACTGTCATAGTTTTTAAAAATTAATTATTTCACAAAGTATATGGTTACTTTTTAATTTTATGTATAGTTGATGAACTTTTAAAGATAAATTTAGTAGATAAACTACAAGGTTGTGTATTTTATTGATTTAGCTTCAGTATTTTATTGATTCAGCTCTTTAAACATGAAAATCAGTGATATTAATATATAAAATTACCTGACTTTAGAACCATTAAAAAATTTAACTGTTTATAATACCATAAATAACTTGATAAAAGTGCCAGGTATACCTATCATAAATTTCAAAAGGTGATTATTTCGCAAAATATATAGTTGCTTAAGCTTATTTTTGCGTAAATAGATAAATTATTAAAGCAAGTAAATATAATATGTATGTTTCATTTTGAAAAATCTGCTAGATAAAGATATCTTGTTGATCCCTATAAGTTTCCTCTATTGAGAACTTTTTTAGTCTCTTTTTGGCGAATTTCAAGTCCTAGCCAAGCATAATCTGCTACTGTTTGTATCAAAACTCTCTAACTTTGAGAAATATATGATAGTTTGTTTTAATATGTTTTCCCCCTTTTTTTTATTTAAAAAACTTTTTAATTATTCTGCCCTATTATACACCATATAAAATTAGTGTTTTCAATTGTATATTTTTGTGTTACTTCAAGTGTTGAATTGTCATGATAGAGGGTGGAGCTGTTTGAAAAATGAGTTTATTCTCAAAATAAATTTAAACTACAATATATTTTATCGTCAACTGCAAGATTAGGATGATTTGATTTACTTTAAAAAAGTATTATTTTTTTCGTTTTTGTTGAAATATTTTTAAAATAACCACTTATGGTTAACTTTATTCAGTTTTAAAATAAAAAGAACCTCTGAAATTTGTTCCTTTTAATGTTAAGTGTTATTTCATTTTCCAAGTTGGTATGTTTTATCATACCTTATTTTTGTTTAATTAGGGTAAGATGAATAGTGATATATATATATCAACTAATTTTTGCATCCTTTGAACATTTAGAATTAGAGCAACATAAAAAATATTTAATGTCTCGAATATTTTTGTCTATGAAAATCAGTTGTTTTCTAAGAAGTTCTATTATTTTTTGTACAAAAATTTGATGTAAGAAAAGATAAATTCGAGTGATGGATGGTATTTTAATCGATGTCAGGTAGATAATTTTTTGTGCATAAAAATTTAGTAGTATTGTTTTTCTTAAGTTGAAAAAAAATTTTTTTTAGTACATAATTGGCCTTTGAAAAATCACTTAAAATACCAATGTTTTTTAATGTACTTATTATTCAGTTTCCGTTTTTATTTTCTTAATTTAAATACTATTTAGAAATGTATGCATGCATCTTCATTTTTTGTGTGTAAATGCAAGTGATATATATTTAATGTCCTTTAAAAAAATTTAAGAATAAAATTTGATAAAAGGATTTTGTTATTTCTTCTGACAATTTCTCACAAGACAAAAGGTAGGACATGTTTTCAACACTTTTATTGTATATATTTATATAACATTTATTATATAAATATCAATATATAATATTTATTAAAAAAACTCTGTTTCATAAGTATAACTATATTAAATGTACTGTTTTAGCCTTAATTTATATTGTAATGAAATATTGTTTACTTGCCAAAGAATGTTTAGCAAAATCTAAACTCTGTATAATATGTAAAATAAATACTGAATGTGTATTTTTATGGTGAATGTATATAATTACAGATATCAGAAAGCAAATTTTAAATAAAGTTTACGTCTAAGTATGATTTTGTGCTGCAGATCTTTTTTTTTAAAAACTTTGGTTCACATGTCATGAACATGCATACTTTTTCATAGGTATAGACTTGGTGTGTAGCATTTTTAAAAAGTGCTTATTTTTGATTTTTAAAGACCTTGTGGCTGCTTTTTTTTATTTGTGCTTTTACAAAATTAATTTTTCCCTTTACAAAAAGATTTTATTTTTTACCATGTCGATTTTCGCCGTGTATTATGCAAAAGCGTGCTTTTCACATTGTTGACGTTTTTGCAGTTCATTCAACTACAATCCATTTCTGCCTACAGTCAGTCCACAGCGTATGAAAGCGTCAATCATTTTATGTCGCTGTTGAGATTTTATGGTGAGAAAACCCAGTACATTTCGAACATTGTGGACAACTGATGGTGCGTTACAGATTATTGAAGTCGCACACTCAGATTTACTGAAGCAAGTTCATCACTCAGCTTCTTTTAATGTAAATAGTACATTTTACAATTGGTAGAATAATACTATAATAATGCAATATTACATTACAAAATTTATTTCATTGTTATCCTCTCATGTACTCAAAATGCACTTTACAGGAACAATGTACTCGTAATCGTCGTCAATAATATGATCATATGGATTTGTGATTACGCTCATAAATTTTCTTTTTCAATTCATTCTACCTTTTTGGGGATACACCGCATTTAAAAAAATGAAACAGTAAATCTAGATTAATTTTTTACTTACTTTTTGGGTTGCTTCGTCTAATCATTTTGAAACGTGCAATTATTAACAATAAGGAACACTTAAGCGAAAATACGTCCGATCACTTTGCAAATTGCAATAAATGTGACGGAGCGATGAGAAAAAGATGTGTTACCTAACAAATACAAGAAATACTATTGATTCATCAATGTAAAATAAAGTGCTATCGCGCTGCTTGGGTCTTTTTGTACTCATTTAGAGAAAGCACTGGGCCCATGTCCAAGAGTTTGTGGGTTCGATCACCGCTGGCCCAAGACTCCCCGCGTAGTAAATGGTGACTGATGCACGTTAAATCTGTAGTCTCAAAGTCCTCCATGTTCCCATAATAAATCATACCTCTGAGGGTACTGATCCAGAAGATTTCTTGTCTTCTGGATTGGTTCAAAATTGCAAGGGTACAGAGCTGAACATTAGTAGTCGTAAACTCAAAATTGGGTCGGCTGTTCAAAGATGGATATAAAAAAAAAAATATGTCACGTTCAAATTCTTTAATAAAATTATTAACGCAATTTTGTAAAACAAAAATGGGAGCTAACCTTGTATATCTTTTTACACCTGTCACTGAACGACTAACTTTTTCCGGAAACCATTGATATCTTTATTTTTCATTTCACAACTATTTATTGTCCTAGCACAAATTTTTTTTCTTCCAAATAACCTTGATTTATCTTTGGCCATCATGTCAGTACATTGGGGAGAGGGTGTAACTTAAAGCAGATTTGGATTCAGCAATAGTAGGGAATTTTTTTTACAAAAACAGATGTTGAAGTTTAATTCCATTTGCCAGGATAGATGTAGGGAAGCTAAGAAAAGGAAAATTAATAAAAATTCTGACTCCATTCTTTTATTGCAGTGCAACATCATTTTTCAATAATTGATAAATCGCATTCGGGTTGAACTTACCACGGTACTTGTTGCACGCCGGTACGAGATTCTGTAACTTTAATCTCGTCCTGGCGTGCAACACCGTGAGAGAGACGAATCATGCGTTAGAGTCAACTTGCCGTTAGGCTAACCGTGGGAGGTTCTCGTGGTCTTCATATCCATGTAACATAAATATGGGTTAGTTCCATCAAAAAAGTGCTTCACATAGGCAAATTTCTCCCAATAGGCTGCTCACCGTCGGTTGTAGAAAATTTTAAAAAATAATGTTTTCATTAAAATTTATCATTTTTTTTATTATTAACAACAAAAAAGTTAAGTTTCTAATGAAAAAAGAAAATTTAATTTAAAGCAAAATTTTTTATATATATACTTATTTTTTTATTGAAGTAAAATAAAAACTTAATTTCAAAATAATAAAAGATAAGATAGCAAAACAAATTAGTGAGCACATTTTATTGGTTGTATATAAGAAGTGACAATAATAGTATTTGCTTATTTCGTGTAAGATCAATAATAAAATGATTAATAACAAAATAAACTTAGAACTATTTATTAAATAAAATATTTCCACAGCAAAACACAGGTGAAACAAGACAATAAATCAAAATTTTTGCAGCTTTTTATTTTTATATTTTACCAAAGAAAATAATATTTTTTTCTTTCACTGCCATACTTCAAGAAGCTGCAGATAGTTCTATAAGATTTATACATGTCAAAAGCATAATACATTTATGACTACAATATGAACACAAATTTGAACACGCAAACTAAATGCAACTGTAGGATATTATTCAGGCATGCATATGAAGCATAAATTTGTAATTAACTGAACTGGTTGATTTACAATAACATATTTATAGAAAACAAAGATTTCAGATAATCAGAGATAACATGTCACAAAAATAGATACTGTAAAATATATTAGATAATGAAACTTTATTAAAAAAAGTTTTGGTTTATGAATCTGAAAAAATACATTCATGCTGTAAATAAAGTCCTGTACATATTGCATATACATGTACAAAGCAATGCAAATACAGTAAATGAACATTCTTTCGGTGGAATCCCACTTTATAAATTACGTTCATTACCAATATTTAATGTATTAACCAATAATAAATTTTTTTTAAAATATTTGAAGGGAAAATTGAATTTTTTCTATAGTTTTACCATCAAAAAGTCTTAAAACTAGGTTTAATTACTGACAGTTTAATTTCAGAAACTTCCACAGCATTTAGTCTAGTCTGAAATTAGTTTTTGGTATAAAGCTAAAAATGAATCAAATAAGCCGAAATACAGTCTTTACTGAAACATTTCTCTCCGTTGTTGATTTTCTTTTTTGAAATAAAGAGCTTAACAGGAAATACTATTGCAAGCAATATTTTATTAAATACTGTCTTATTCAAAATTTATTCTCTAGGCATAGCTGCCAACATAGATAGAAGAAAATCCAGCAGATTTTAAAAAATAAAATTAACTTAATGATAATTGTTACATAATGTATTAAATATTTTACACTTAGAGATTTTTAGAATCATCAAAATAGAAAAACTGCAATATTTTCTAGTTATGACTGACATTAAATGAACTTCAAATGATATGAATTATGTTTTTCTAATTTTGAACAGTGATAGACATTTAATTTAAAGATTTTTGTTAATTTAAAAATGGAATTCTGAATGAAAAATAAATTGAAAATTTTAGAACAAAAAAAGTTTCAATATAAATTAGGCTTGCTTCTTTATGTATTAGTAATACTTATTTAAATATTCAAGCAAGCAATATTCCAAGCAAAAATTCTATTTCAATAGGGATTTTTTTAGAAAACTTACTCACTTTTAGGCAACTTTCTAAAATATACAAAAACCAGGAGAATTTTAAATAAACTGGAGAAACTGACAAAATCCAGTAGTTTACTGGAAAGTACAGTAGAGTTGACAGCTATGTCTAGTTTATTAGAAAAATGCACATATTTTTTTAAAAAACAAAGCCAAAATACTAAAAAAACAATGGATTACTGAGAGAATCTAAACAACAGATTTAAAAAAATCATGATTGGTTTTTAAAAAAATTCTAACTCTCGGGACCTTTTTAACCTTTCCATGGAACCCTTGATGTTCCATGGAACTCTTTTTTGGGTACCGCTGTACTAAACAAAGCAACATAGAAAGCACCTGCCTCTCTTCAGAAAATCTTTTAGTGACTACCTCTGAACTACAATATCTGATTAAATTTAGGTTAGAGGTTGACATTTAAGTTCAAAGGTGATTCATAGAATTGAAAAAGGTCAAGTTGCATGGGAAACTGTAAATCATATGGTAAATAAAGATAATTTTTGCATCTTTGCATAATTTATAGCCTTAATTATTAGCTTTCTTTTAATTGTAAAAATATAGAATAAACCATTCCTCATGAACTAAAGAAAATTTGTCATTAAAGCTACAAATTGAAATTATAATCTTATTTAATCAATAGTTTTATTTTTATATCTATTATGTGAAGAAATTATATAGCATTTTTTGCATCTTAGTGTAATTTAGAGGACCCTAATTATTAGCCTTTTTCGGGTTTATTTTTGTAAAAATAGGGAACAAATTATTGCTTGTGAACAATATAATTAATTTACAACACCACAATAAATTTATTTAATGAATAATTTTATTTTATGAGCACCTTCTGTTATATTCCTTTTAAATACAGGGATGCCAACATATAGTAACAAGGGACCTAACTTAGGGACCAAGCTATTTTATTGAAATAACAGAAATTATTTCTAGAAGTGATTTAAAATGTAAAACAAAATTCATATTCACACGTTCATGAATTTTTAAAGTATGATATAAAAATAAATGTATTTCATGGAGTGGCCTTTAAAGCATTTCATTGTATGAATATTTGCAGTCAACTTTTTTAAAAAAAGCATTAGAATAAATGATAACTTTTAATTTAATTAAAGAAGAAAAAAATGTCTTTTTAAAAAAAAAATAATTTCCAAATAAGAATTTGTCAAATTTACAAACTACGTAAATTAAAAGAAATTATGGAAGAATCATAAAAATAAGAATAATAAAAATTTAGATTCCTTTGTAATTTTTAGCAGATTCTAAGTTACTACATTTTTAGCAATGAAAATAAGCTTAAATATAATAAATGGAGTAAGATTATATGCACAAATATCAACAGTCAATTAAAAAAAACAATGGAAAGATAGCTTTGAATTTAGTTACTGAAAAAAAAAATTAAATCTCACAAATTTACTTACAAATTTAAAAAAAAGAAAAGAAAATTATATATATATATATATATATATATATATATATATTTGCAATTTTTAAAAGCTTTTAGCAACTTTGTAATAGGAGCTAAAATCTGTTAAACTTCAGGCATAAGAGTAGGCTTAAATCATGAAAAAGTTCATAAAAGAGTGTGTGACAGGGTTCCCACTCAATTTCAGAAAGAAAAAAAAAAATCCCCTGACTTTTCCAGGTATAACAGGTAAATTTCAATAAAAATTGAGATCATATTTTCATCAGAAAACTTTGATTCCTTTATTCGTAATATGAAATATTAGATTTATTGTGTAAAACAATATTATTAAATGAGGAAAGGAACATTTCTTTTTGACAAAAATGTGAAATTTTTACAACAAATAATTGTAATAGATGTTAGAATTATTTAACTAGAATCTCGATAACTAATTACTGCTACTGACAATTTTAAGACTGGTTATTTTCCAGGTATGATATAGGAATATTCCAGGTTTATGTAAAGAAATTGCAACTTTCCCTGACAATTCAAGGTTTTTCCTGTTCTCCCTGACCCGTGGGAACCCTGGTGTGAAACAATTATTTACACATTTATTTAAATTTGTTTTTCATTATGTGTACATTGAGAGTCCCACAGATTGTTAAGCTTTAAATATAAATCATGATTATTAATAATATTATTTTTCTAAAGTTTGGAAAGTCAGAAAATTTGGAGTGGAAGAAGCTCATGCCTGAAATTTACAGAAAATTTGCAGTTATTGGCAACCCTGTCAATGGAATGGAATGGCGTGCTAGTTGTCTTTCTTATATATCAATAAAAAACCTATATAATTTAATTACGGAGCCAATTTTTTAAGGCTTCTTTCTTAAAATAAGAATCTAAAGAAGACTTCAAAGAAACAGAAGGTTTTTCATAACGTGTAAGGTTAACCGGTTTCTTCACCGTCCCAAACTCGGTTAGTCTTGAATCAATGCGGAGCTTCAGTAGTTTGTGTCTCAAGCATTCTGCAGGACGAGCTTCAACTTTTGGAAGATCATTTCTTTTTGTAGAATGGTACGGTATCTGAGCGTTATTGCACTTGTCAAAGTAAGGACTAAAGGATTGCCTCAAAACATCAGCAGGATTTAATCTCTTTCTGGTGATTTTTAAGCTTTCAGCTGCCTCATTAGCTCTGCATTGCGTGTCGACGTTGCCTTTATTTGCATCGGTTAAGTTTGTTGAAAAAGAATGCATCAACTTATTGTTTAAGTTCTTGCTAAAATTTTGTATATCAGAAGCAGGACAGACAGAGGAATTTTGAAGAGGATCTGAGAGCTTGTCGCTTTCTTCTTGAATACTTAAATCACTACTGAGACTTTCATTATCCTGAAAGGCAAAATTCAATTTGTACTTAATATATAGAAATTATTAAATTTAAATAAAATTTTAAAAAAGAAACACATTAAAGTTATAAAACAAAATGACTAATTATCCACGTGGCAGAATCGCAGTGACATTGGTGCAGAATGTTAGAGTTCATGCAGAAAGATTTTTCTTTTGAAAAGTAAAAATTTCTACTCTTCTTTTCTTCAGAAATTTACGACCTAATCTTCGTAAAATTACCTAATCAACGTAAAATTTGAGTAATATTTAAATTATGCATTTAGATACAGTACAGAACCTGTTATCCGGAAATCAGAAAACCGGAAAACCAAAAAACCGGAACGAAATTCGGTAAATTTTCCAGCAAGAAATTTTTTTTTTCCTCATAAGATTTTAGGATTTTTCTTTCATGTTTGAAAGATGTTTACCATACCATCTTTTCAGAAATAATCATTACTGTATTACTTTATCGTTTTTTCTTCCTCTTAAGATTATTTCCTAATATTTTTTCTTTTTAGTTGAGTTTAACAATAAAAAAAAACGGCTTTTTGTAGCGATTCAGAAAACCGGAAAAATCAGTTATCCGGAATAGCGATGGTCCCGATCGTTCCGGATAATCGGTTCCCTACTGTATTTACTTTTGGACGTGCTCAATTTATGCCGATAGTATCGTAAATCCATGTAATGTTTCGATTGTATTTCTGCCAGTAGTTGATATTGATTTTCACATGGTTGTTAAATATCCCGATATATTTCAAACAATATGGAAAATTTGAATCGTGCATCTGAGTATTTACTTTTCAAGGCAATATATTATTGCTATTGATTACTCCATAGTTAAATCTGATATTTTTTATACAATATTATTTATTACTTATTACAATAACCTAATCTTGAAACAAAACACGCATTTGAGGAGTCTATCTTTTTTTCAGCAATTACAGAGTGCATAGCTAAATCTTTCAACAAAAATAAGCACCTTTTAAGGACTCAAAAAAGATTTTTAAGCACTGAATACATTAACAAAATGCAAAATAATTTTCGAAGGCTTTACATGATCAAGATAAAACAACTAATTTCTGACAAAGAGCTCTTGTCTTGATTAGATTAGCCATTATAAAATGATCAAGAGATTTTTCGATTAGATATCAGAAGGTGGAAAATGAAACCAGAAATTCAGAATATCTTGCAAAATGCAGCAGAGTTGCATATGAAAGTGCAATAATCTTATCGAACCCAGCTCAGTAGACGTACATGCGAGCTTGCGAGTATTTAATCAAACATGTAAAATGATTGGCACTTTCATACGCTATGGACCAATGGTACGCCGAGAAATTAATTGTGAAAACATTGAATAGAAAAATGAGAAAAGAAAGCTTTTGCATAATACCTGGCGAAAATCGACATGGTAACGAAAAAAATCTCATTTTTGAAAAGAGAAAATTAAGGACTTTTTAAAAACGCCCAATGAAAAAAAGCACATTTAAGGGCTTTTAAATAAAGAAAATAAAAAATAAGCACCTTTAAGCCCTTTTTAAAAACTGTACACACTATGATAAATGCAATTTATTTTTGTGTAGCTTGGAATTTTCTACACTATCCAAATGCTACAGGCTAAATGAATTTAGTTTTATTAATAAATCTCAATCCCAAAATTGACATTAGCATAGCATTACTTAAAAAGAATGCCCTATTATGTGTTAATCTTTATCAAATTTATTTCAGGCAATTGTATTGCTTGTAGTGAAAAGTAGAGCTTCTAGTGAACCTCTTTGATTTTTTTTTTTTTTTTTTGTGAACCTGAGAGAAAGCTTAATTCTGATTTGTGAATGCTCATAGACCTTTGAGTGATTGGTTACTCATTGACTAATGCGACACAAACTTTATATATAGATGCAAATGTCAAAATTGTCCAGTTCATTATTCAATTTCCAGTCAACTTGGTAAAAATTAATGAAATTTATTTTTGTGTAGTTCGGAATTTTCTTCACTATCCATATGCAGAGATGCCAAGTCTCCCGATTTTGGCGGGAGACTCCCGATTTTTGATCGAACTTCCGCCACTACGATTTTAACCGTTTTTCTCCCGATTTTCCGTCTTTCGTACGATAATCTTACGATATTTCGTTATTTTTGCCCACACATGACAGTATCTTTTCATCACAGGATGTTGCCGCGCAGTGTCTAAATCATGTATTATCTAGTAGGCGTGGCTAAATACGTCACCTGCTAGTAGTCCAATGAGATTTCAGCGTCTTTAAGACGTATTGACTAAAGAGCTCTGAATGGCCGAGGATGGCTGGGAGATTTCCTCCTCCAAGGCATGCACTTCGGAAGTATGTGGTTGGCAAATCTGCGCTAGCTGCTTAAATCTTATTTGTGAGCTATAAGCGAAAACAAAGAGCTCGTAGCACGTTACAATACTCAATCTTATTTTTTGTTTATCATGTGCATGCGGTGTTCATAGTGTCATGTCTATTTTATGATCGGCTAATTTTCGTTGATTTGCAGAGATATGTCTTCTAAAAAAATCAAGTACTCATCGAGTTTTCAGAAGGCATACACGGATGAGTTTCCGTGTATTATTTCGTCAAGGAAAGGCAACACGTTTGCCATGTGCGTCGTGTGTCAAACTGATTTTAACGTGGCTCATGGTGGAAGATCGGATGTTGTGAAACACGTCTCAACACTAAAACATAAAGATAAAGTGAAGATTGTTGATCAGAATAAAAAACTGAATGTCTTTTCCCAATCTAAGGACCAATGGGTGATAAATGCGGAATGCCTCTTTTCCGCATTTTTAGTCGAACACAATCTTCCTTTGAGCGCTTCGGACCACGCAGGTTCTTTATTCCGGAAAATGTTTCCGGACAGCGAAATTTCCAAAAAGTACTCCAGCGGAAGAACCAAAACAACTGCAATTGTTAAGGAAATGGGCATGAAGTATAAATCAGCATTGTTGGGTCTCATTAGAACTGCTCCATTCTGTATGTCTACAGATGGCAGCAACAATACAGATTCAAAACTGTATCCAGTTGTTGTTACCTGCTTTAACCCAGTTAAATCGGAAATCGAATCCAATTTGTTAACTGTTCCTGCTCTTGAAGGGGATTCAACAGGGTGTAATATTGCCCAACTGATTATTAAGGTCTTAAAAGAAAATGAAATTCCTAGCTTGAATTGTCTAGCTTTTGGTGCAGACAATGCACCTGTAATGATAGGAGCAAAGGCTGGTGTTGCAGGCATATTAAAAAACGAAAATTCTAGTCTACACGTAGTAGGCTGTGTCTGCCACCTAATTAATTTAGCAGCAGAGAAAAGTGCTGCTTGTTTGCCAGTTCAAATTGATGAGAGTATTGTAGATATCTATTATTATCTAGAAAAGAGTTCCAAAAGGAAGGATAAATTAAAAAAAAATTCAGCAAATCCATAATACTGAAACAAGAAAAATTCTTAAACATGTCTGCACACGTTGGCTTTCACTTGGCATATGTTTGTCAAGGATCCTTGAGCAGTGGAATCCACTCCTAAGTTTTTTTAAAGAAGAAGTAAAGGTTTCTAAACCAAATATTTCATCATCTTTGGACAGCTACAAAATTCCCAAAGTTTGTTAAAATGCAGTCACGTCTGCTGCTTCAAGTTCTATCAAGAAGCATGTTTCTCCATCAGTAACTGGTAGTACTCAGCCAAGCACTTCTAGAAGTAATAAAAGGAAAAGTGAAATGGAATCATCACAAGAAAAACAACTTCCTAAACTGGAACAGTCTAGTTTTAAAAATTTATCTCGCGAAGAAAGAATTTTTATGTTCCTCTCTTCCGACCTAAACAAAGCATATTGCTTGTTTATGCAATTTATTCTACCTACATTTGATGCCGCTAATAAAACTCTGCAGTGTAGAATTCCAAAAATTCATACTTTTAATTCTATGCTCAGAGAATTATTCAGAAATATCCTCTCGAAATTTGTAAAACCCTGTGGAATAATGCATGTCAATACGATCTATGATGTTGATTACCACAAGAGAGAGAACCAAAAAGAGGATGAAGATCTGGTTATTGGAACTGCTACTGGAAAGATTGTGTCTGAATTATCGAAAGAAGAACAGAAGCAGTTTTACATTAATATCAGAAAATACTTATGCAGGGCATGTGACTATATTTTGCATAAATTTCCCATAAAAGATGAAGTTGTGCTGCATGCTCAAGTAGCTGATGTTTCAAGACTTCAGCAAGCTTCTTTTCCGGATGTTAAGTACTTTATTAACAGATTTCCCATTTTAGTTAAATTGATTTTACCAGATAAAGAAATTGATACCGCAGTAGATATCCTACAGGCACAGTTTTGCTCTCTCCAGTTAGAGGACTTAACTGAAATAAAAAAAATTGAAAGAATAGACACCCAGTGGGGTTCCATAGGAAAAATTAAAAGTGCTGATGGAAACTTGAAATATAGTGGCATTTCAAAAGTAATGTTATCGATTTTAACTATTCCGCATAGCAATGCGGAATGTGAAAGGATTTTCAGTATTGTGACAAAAACAAGAACTAAATTTCGACCTAACTTAACTAATGACACACTAGAAAAAGTGTTGTTAGCTAAAACTGGCCTACACGGAAATTGTTATGACCAAGCATTTGACTCAGCTTTCCTACAAAAAGCAAAATCTGCTGCTAATGTTTACAATACAAAAATGATCCAATAATCTTTTATATGTGTAATTTTTTGCCCAGTGGAAACTATTTTATCCTTTCTTTTAAAATGGTTTTTCCCCCCTTAAGGTCCTAATTATATTTTTTATGTGTTAACATTGATGTACTGTTATATGTTAACAAATAAAATGTTCATTTTTAAATTTTAATACATAAAAGTATTGGTTACGATTGATTTCCTATGTCGTGAAAAATCTCCTGATTTTCAGTAAAAATCTCCTGATTTTTGACTTTCATAACTTGGCATCTCTGCATATGCTACAGGCTAAATGAATTAATTTTTATAAATAAATCCGAAAATTAATATTAACTTGGCATTACTTAAAAAGAATGTCCTATAATGTGCCAATCTTTATTACTTTTAGCATTGTAAAAATGTTAGGCTTAGCAATTAAGCATAGAAAGATTATTAAAGTTACCATGGCATCAGTCTCTTGAAAATTCACTTGATTAGAGCACGAAATCACCTCAAATGAATTCACTGATTCATCGGAAGAAGAAATTGAAGATGTCCTGTATCTGTTCATGAAATAGTCAGCATCTCTTTTGAGTTGTGTGAGGTACCAGGGATCCTGACACATTTTATTCTCTTGACTCTTGCTGAGCTCTAAAATAGCTTCATGTACTTTGTGCTAAAATATAAATAAAAAAAAGTTGAAATATACAATTACGACTTGGTGTACTAATGATTTCTACTAAATGGAAAACAGGCATGCCACAATAGTTTTGGGGGGAAAAAAAGGCTAAATTTAGCGTACGGTTGCCACTCAAATCTAGAAAAAAAATTCTCCCGTACATATTATACACTATTATACATATATTGAATAGAAGAATAGGCCAGAATAATTGGTAACTCTGCTCAATTAAATAATTATGTATTTTATACACTATTATAGGGTTGCATAACCAGCGGCCTGTCGACTACTGAAGTGCGGCCTGCGGAAGCTTCTAAACAAAATAAAAATATAATTGTTGGAAATTTTTAATTGCACTTTTAAATCATTACTTTTTGAAGCGCTTGATTTTCACAGATTCTATAGTAAATAAATGTATGTTGTTTAACGTGCTTTCTTCAAAACGATATTATCCTAAATGTACATGGTTTTTTAAGCAGTTATATTCGCTTTTCAATATGAATTCGAAAATCCCGAATTTTTATTAAAATATTATTACGGCACAAGAGTTTCAAATCGCCCATTTAATTAATCCATTTTTGATATAAAATAGAATTTTTTTTTTTAAAAAAAGTATTAGTTCTTTTCTTTTTGAATGAATTCTAATAATTTAATGCCTTTAATTTTCAACAAATATATTACTAAGTTTATTGACAAAAAAAATTAGAACACTAATGTTTAAATAGCTATCACTATATTTGCCGTCAACATGTCTAAATACAAAATGTGGCCCTTCGTTAATCAACCTGGTGTGCAAGTGGCCTTTCACTCTATTGAAGTATAATAAAGAACAATAGTTTTTACTTAAATCACAATTTGAGATTCAAATAACAAGTGTTAAACTCCTACCTGCGAAGCGACAGAAGGACTGGAGCAATTGCAATCAGACACTGAGCTCATCATGCTACCAGAGCGACATAATTGCATAAACCTTTCACAGTTTGTACACCTTAGTTCTCCAAAGTACTGCTTTATTGCTTCCTTCACTGACATCAAATTGGAAGAGAAGTCTAGGTTTGTATTAGCACCTGGATCAACACTGGAAAAACAAAACTTTCAACTTAATTTGTGTTTGCTTATTTTTTTTTTTTATATTTATGAAACAGAGTTTGAAAAGACCTTGGTGCTTAATCTGAACTTTTTAGTAGGATCTTTTAAAATATTACCTAGAATAACACATTTTGAGCTTAAATTTTAATTTCAAAAGAGAACAATTTTAGTCGTAACGGAAAACTTTCATAGCAAAATAATGACCCTGATATGAAATAATCATAGCTACCAACATCGCTAGGAAAAAAAATATCCAGTAGATTTTACAAAATAATATAATCTCAAGATAACTGTTGCATAATATATTAAATATTTTACATATAGGGAATTTTAGGGATTTTCATTGTCATCAGAAACTTTATCACTCTAATAGCTATATAAATAGTCTGCAATATTTTCCATTCATGGACATTAAACGAACTAGAAATGTTTTTTATTATGTTAACTCAATTTTAATAGTAATAAACTATTAATTTAAGAAAAAAACTACCGTCATTTATGGAAGAAACGCCATGGAGTTAACGAGTTTAAAAGTTTTAAAATTTTAAGTGCGGCGTTCATGCCGGTTGCGATATTTTAAAAATAAATTTTACATTTTTCAAAGAAAAAATAAAAATTTTAATCCAAATAGTTGCAAATTATGGCAAAAGATGGCGCCACTATTGCTAACCCTCCACCCCTTAAAGAAAGTGGGTTGATCTCACTCTAGTTCCGGCCAAGCCGCGTGGTTGATAGCTCTTTCACATTTTTTCTCACTTTGTTACAATGTGCTTTTTTTTTTTTTTTTAAAAGAAATTTTTATTGATAAGAGAAAAAAAATCAGTCATATTTTCTTTTTATTTGGAATATAGCAAGCAAGCTATAGGTATGCAAGTTGGGAGAAACTGATCAATCAATCTTGACAGCTGTGCAAGTGCTTTACTGGTTTGTCCCCACATTTCCCTCTCCTGTTTGACCATAAATTAGCCACACCCTTTTGACATTGAAACTTCTTTCTCACTTGGTGTACAAAATTAATTCTATCCCTTTTGCTGCTTTTTTTTTTATTCGATTTATTTATCTTTTTATTACTTATTAACTGTTACTTTTTTTTGTTACTTGTTAACTTGTTCTTTTCTTATCGTTATTAGTTGTTTGCTTCTTTTTTGTAGTTATTTATTGTTAGTTTCTTAGCATTAATTGTTACTCTTTTTGTAGTTCCTTGTCAGCTTTTTCTTTTTTTTTTGAGAGGTGAGCGTTTCTTGTTATGTTACGTAAAAGAAAAAAATAAGAATGATCTTGCGCTGAAGAAGAAACGATTATTTCATTTTCGGAGGATTCGGATTATTTCATCTTGATTATATCATATACATTATTATTTTAATTAATGAAATTTCCAAAGATGGGACAGTTTTAAATTCACCCCATCATAATCTACAATTTAAACTTAGCTAAATTTACTGGTTTTTCTGAATTTTCTTCTGAAGCGTAATTGAATTATCGTAATATATGGGCGCCATATTGTAATTTCTGGAAGAGATCCGAAATACGTAATTTCGTCTGTCCCGTGAGTGGCGGATTTTTGATACTATACTGTATTCACTTTTGCCGTTAAATCATTATTATGGGTGCGGCGTTTACCATGATTTTTTCCTTTTTAGTCTCAGTATCGCGAGTGCGGCGTTTCTTCCATAAATTAAGGTAGTTAAAAATCTTTTTTTTAAAAATTAATTTAAGAGAGGAGTTATGAATAAAAATGAACTGAAAATTTTAGATTAAAAAAAAAAGATTCTAACTAATAAATAACTATGAGACTCACTTCATTATGTATTAGCAGTATGTATTTAATTATTCAAGCAAAGCAATAAATTCGATTTCAAAAGGGATTTTTTTAGGAAGCTAACTTAATTTAGGGAATTTTCGAAAATGTACGAAAACCAGGAGAAGTTTTATCAAACCAGTAATGGCAAAATCCAGTAATCTACTGGTAAATCCAGTAGAGTTGGCATTCATGAATTATTTACTAGCATTTTTCCTCACATGAACTTCTGGACACAAAACTACACCAGAACAATTAAAGAAATTCTAAAGTGAGTGCCGTCCGAATATTGAAACTAGTGGAGCACTTACTGAATGATTAATAAGCAGATAGGGAGGTGAAGTATACAATTTTATGAATGAATTATTTGTGAAAATTAAAATGTTTAAATAAATATTGCACTCAAAAAATTTAAATTTCATAAATTTGTTCTGCAAAATTAATTAAATTTCTTAATTATTAATTAATTAACGAGTACATGCATTTAAAATCTGTAAATATAACATGCGTAGATGGAGGTATTGTCCTATTCTTAAAATGCTCAGATCATTTTATAAAGTATATAAGACTTTTTCCTTTATTTAAAGATTTGACCATTTTACTGATGGATAACTTTAAAATCACATTACCAGTAATCCAATCTTTGTCTAATAAATAAATATTCATTAATAAATTTAGATTATTATTCCTTTGTACTTTTAATAGTTTTATAGTAACAGCTCAAAACTGCATCAAGGACATAGTAAAGTATTTAAAATGAAGCAGAAAACTACATGCCAAACTGAGTTTGGTTAAAATTTATTTAAAAAAAAAGAAATTTAAAAAAAATAAGTGCCTAAAAAGTCTCACAAGCTCCACCACCTTTTCTACTGTATTTTCTACAGAATTTGATATAGTAGAAAAATATTGATCAAATAAATAGCTGCATCATTACTATGAAGAGGGTTGTTTGAAAAGTTGGCAGCCAACAAATGCTTGTAACTGGAAAATTAAAATAATGCAGAGTGCATGTTTCACTGGCACCAGTTTACAGAAACCGCACTGAATAATATAAACCCACTGCCATAAGATACATAATTATGAGGGAAAAAAACCTAATCATAATTCAACCCGTTCAATTCATTTTTCAAATGCTCTGAAGTAAATCAAATAAATTAATACTTTTCAAAATGTGTGCTTTGTACTCAAAAATTTAAATAATGTAGAGTGCATGTTTCACTGGCACCAGTTTACAGAAACCGCACTGAATAATATAAACCCACTGCCATAAGATACATAATTATGAGGGGAAAAAACCTAATCATAATTCAACCCGTTCAATTCATTTTTCAAATGCTCTGAAGTAAATCAAATAAATTAATACTTTTCAAAATGTGTGCTTTGTACTCAAAAATTTAAATAATGTAGAGTGCATGTTTCACTGGCACCAATTTACAGAAACCGCACTGAATAATATAAACCCACTGCCATAAGATACATAATTATGAGGGGAAAAAACCTAATCATAATTCAACCCGTTCAATTCATTTTTCAAATGCTCTGAAGTAAATCAAATAAATTAATACTTTTCAAAATGTGTGCTTTGTACTCAAAAATTTAAATAATGTAGAGTGCATGTTTCACTGGCACCAATTTACAGAAACCGCACTGAATAATATGAACCCACAGGCACAACCTACATAATTTTGAGAAAAAAGCCTAATCATAATTCAATCCGTTGAATTAATTTTCAAAATGCTTTGAAATTATTAAAAAAAAAATGAATGCTTTTTACTCGAAAATTAAAATGCAGGGTGCATGTTTCAGTGACAGAGAAACTGCACTGAATAATATAAACCCACAGCCACAACATACATAATTTTGAGGAAAAAAACATAATCATAATTATAAGAAACTATATTATTTGTCACACACTGAAACTTTTAAGAGAAATGAAAAAAGTGTGATAACCAGTTTGAAAGTAAACTTACTTAAACTTTCTCAAGTTTTCCGCAGAGAAGCAAACACATTTCGACTTATCGGGCAAATGGTCTCCTTCCGGTGAAGCCTTCCTAGCTAGGTCGTGACAAAGACGATAGAAGGAAGATTGACGCTGACGACGATTCAGAAACATCTCATCTACCATAAGAATCATTTCTGATGCTCTCTCATTAAGCAGCTTAACAGCTTCAGAAGTTTCAGACAATATTATATTCTTCAGCTTTAATAACAAAACAATACACTTCATCTTAATAATTAAAATGTACAAATCCTACAATGTACAGGATGTCTCAATTAAACATTTCAGAAAGGAGATGGGGTACATCTTACGACTGAAAATCGCATAGCATTGCAAGGAAAGAAATGCTTTCCTGAAGCTGGGATGCACATGCAAAAACATTAAATACATTATACACAAAAAGAAAGAACTCGATGCTTCTTTCACCAACTGCAACCTCATAAATGTCATGGACGATGCATGGATTTCCAAATATTTTGGAACGGAGCTGCCAACAGAATGGATTAATCCACGGTTTAAACCGTCCTGTCTAAAACCCTTTTATTTAAATTATGTCAGAATTTTAAAAAGAATATTGTAAAAAATAGAAAGTTAATTTTTGAACAAGAAACAAAATGAAGACAAGTTTCTGTTTTATTGAAAAAGTATATCATTATTTTTAACACTGCAAAAATATACCCTTATGCAAAAATATAATTTATCAGTATTAAAACCACATTTATTCATATTTAATAAGGTTCATTGAGTTGTGGAGCAGCAAAAGTTATAAATATTTTCCTATTGTATTACATTATTTTCCTTTCATAAACAAAAGCAAATGGTATAAAAAGCAGGGTTCGTGATTTTTTTGATTTTTTTAAAAAAAATTAAAAGAATCAGATTTTTTTGATTTAAATCGGATTTTTTTGATTTAAATCAGATTTTTTTGATTTTTATTCAAATACACTGTAAGAACTTTAATTTATGATTAAAAAAAATTATAAATGTTTAATCAAATTAACTTAATATTAAAACTATGTTGTAACAATATTTTAGAAGCTCTAACTAAAATAATTTTTCATTATAACACATGGCTTTGAATGCATAGCAACTGTTTTGAAAGAAATGCATGATTAAAATTTAAAGACTAGATTAAATAGGGAATTTAAAGAATACTTCAGGGGTCTGTCTGGGTTTTTCTGAGACGTACCTAATTTGCGAAAATTAAAAATTATATTAAAAATAAACACAAATATAGTAAAAATATGGATTTATCGTTTCTTACGAGACACAAAAATAAAATTTTAAGAAAAAGTATTATGTGTGATTATTCTATCATTTTTCCTAAAGTTGAATTTGTAAAGGTACCGTTAAACGGTAGTAAATTTGGCTTGGACAGACCCCTGCACTTTAACTATTAAAACAAAGTTTCAGTTAGCAAACCATAACTTTAATTTAAAATTGTGATTTCTTTTTTTTCCTCTTGATTTTTAAAATGACAAAATAAATGTAGCAGACTGTGTTTATAAATGTAGTCATTTATCAAATAATAAATAAATATTTAATCTATATATTTTTATATTAAAATATTCATTTTTAATTCTATATCAAAATGTATAAGTTAAGCTAAAAAAAAAAAGTTAGAAAATCTATCTACTCATTGGAATTTTTTTTTCACAAAATTTCTTTACAGAAAATCTGATAATGTCAAAGATACTGTAAACAGATTATGAGAAAAAATACCAGTTAATAACCCTACTGCATCAAATAGACTTTGAAAGAGTTTGAAAGGGAAGTATGACACTATATTTGGAAAAATACATCTGAATTCATCAGCCCTCTTTTTTTTTCTTTCTGTTTTTCGCATATTAGGGTAATTTCTTTTTAACATAACCTCAAGCTTCAGACATACACATTTTCCACCAATAAAATATGATGTAGATTTTAATTCACGCTTTTTCATTCAAAAGGTAGAATTTTAATTAACATTATTTGTATTATTTTTCGAAAAATATTCATGTTTATTAATTACTTTCTACAGCTATGCAAGTCTATATTGAGACAGCATTAAATGTTTACTTTAATCTGTACTTTCAATCTCAAGAATCAAAACATTTTTAAAAATGTAATTTCAAATGTGTTGGAATTTAACACACACCAAAAAAGTAATTTCATTAACTAAAATTAATTAATGCAGCAATTTATTTAAATTAAATTTTAATACTAAGAAAAGAAAATAATAAAAGTATCAAAAATTTAAAACACTGTTTTTTGACTTTTAAAATCAATATATATAGCTAAAAAAATTTTTTTTGATTTAAATCAATGATTTTTTTAAAAAAATCACTTGATTTAAATCATGATTTAAATCGTGATTTAAATCAAGCCGATTTAAATCAACAAACCCTGATAAAAAGTGTCAAATATTTATTAATATGTGTTAATTATTATGTGCACAATGGTTACACCTTTTACTTTTTGCCTTTTACCTAAGTTAAAAGTTTTGGATACTTTAAGACAGTTTAGGACAGCAAGCTGAAGGCCGACCATGAAGGCTGGGATAGCCTGGTTGGTAGGGCACTAGGCCCATGTCCAAGAGTTTGCAGGGTTGATCCAAGCCTGCCGAAGACTCCCTGTGTAGTAAATGGTGACTGATGCACATGTCAAGTCACAAAGTTCTCCATGTTCCCATAACAAATCAATACCTCTGTTGGTACTGATCCAGGAGTTTTCTCGTCTTCTGGATTGCTTCAAAATTACAAGGCTACAGAGTTGAACATTAGTAGTCGTAAACCCAAAATTGGGTCGACTGTTCAATGACAGATATAAAATAGAAAAAAGTAAAACCCATGAGTCCTGTCCAAAACCCCAACCCTGTTCTGGAATAATCCAGACTCAAATTTCTCTGGCAGCTGCCAACACCATCAACTGCTTCAAGAAAACACCAGCACATAATGCTGCACCTATGCCCCAGAAGGAGCTCTATCATCGAATTGCAGAGGCCTTTTCAGGAAAGCATATCCAACCCTCTGTTGCAATTAGGATGCAATCTCCCCTTTTCAATTCAGAAATATTTAAACAAGACACCTTGCAATTTACATTGGCATTTGCAATGCACCAAGGTAATTGAAAAAGAATTCATTACTTTTTAAAAAGCCCAAATGACAGGTTAGGAAAATATAAGCACTTTTAAACTTAGGGGCTGTACACAAATGATGTCAGATTTTTAAAAATATTTTTGACCACCTCCTCTCTTTTTCGACAAAGCGTCACACTCAACTGTACCTCCCTACCCCACATAGCCACACTGTATTACATACAGTTCAGAAGTAAAACAAGTGTTAAAAATAATATACATCAAATTTGAAACTTTAATAATTTTTTTTAAATTATATTCTTAAGCATAACAATAACAATGATTGGATTAGTTCTTATTTTGATGAAAAAGTATTAAAAAAATATACAAAAATATTTAATCTGTGATTTTTTTGTTTTCATTTCCCCATACTGTACTCCAATTGTTCTGAGAAAAATTTAAATCTTAGAGAAAGTTCATAGATTTCTTTTTTTTTTTTTAGCCTTTTTAATATTTTTTATCTTCCAAGAAAATTCAAATTGTCTAACAAATACTGGAGTCGGAGTCAATGTGTTTTTGGCAACTCCATTACTTTGACTCCCTTTTACCTAAAAATCTTCATAACTCTGATTCCAACACCACAGCGCTGGTGACAATTTCACTAACCCAGTTTTCCCCTTTATTTATGAACGGCCCCTTAAGACCTTATACTTATTATTAGAATTCTTTTAAAAAATAATAAATTACTGTTAACACGTTGAATGCCACGCTAATTTTACATGGCTTGCCCATCTGGCCACAATGATTTTCTCAGTATGCATTGCATTAATTTCTTCAAACTAAATATAAAAAAATTAAAAGCATTCAAAATTTACTCGAATTATGTGTTTCTAATAATCTTGGCTTCGCCGGTCAATCCTCGTGGCGCTACGAACAAACTCAGTGCCGGTCTCCGGTGACCCCCATGGCATTCAACGTGTTAATAAGCACAATTAATTATGCAAAGCTTTGAAAAGCCTCTTAGAATATTACTTTTCCTGCAGTCTTATCATCATTATGGAAGTCCCGAACAACTTCAAAGAACTCCATAATCACTGAGGGCTCTAATATTTTCTGCATCTCTAGGATGCACTTGCCTCGGCATGTTTTGTCTGAAAAAAAATATATAATAATGTGAAACAATGATCTTAGCACTAAAAATTTTTTTTTAATATTTTTATGGGTGAAAAATACGGACAAAATCAGAGCCAACTTGTCATGGATTTCCATAGTCGGCAAGATTAAATTTTTCTAATAATTATAAAAACTTCATTTAAAAAAAAAATTTCTAATTAGTTTTTACATTGAAAATATGTAAAATTTCTCATTTATAGACTTACTAGTAATCTATGTATATAATCAATAAAAATTATATACAAGTATAAAATTTCAAACAAAAGAAAAAAAGTGATTGTTAATTTTTAGGAATAAAATTCGAAAAAAAAAAAACATACTTTTTTTCCAAGAATATATTTAGGTGAAAATCTAGGATTTTACTTTCCAAGAAGTACTATAAACTAAAAATATTTAAAGGGCCTCACTAAATATCTCCCAGAGACTCGTGATGACTGAGCAAGGAGCTGCAAAGGTTACAAAAAAATTGTATGGCATGATGTTTTCATCTGTGCCCTCTAAACCCACACCCAACTCTCATGTTGTTGGTCACCCAGTGGCAGAATTTTTTCGAGCTATCTGTAACAAAAATCTGTAGCACTCATATCTTTCTGCAAGATACTTTTAATAATAACAAACATATATGTTATTAATTTAAAATAACAAAAGCACTGTGTTAACAGAAAAAAAACTACATAATTTTTTATTCTAATATTATAGGTGATATTCTAGCATTTTGTTGGGGGGAAAAACACAAATTATTTCCTTCGCCTATTCCTAATTTGTAAATCATCACAATAAAAAAAAAAATTAAAAATCATGAAATCTGTAGTAGTAATCACCGAAAAAAAATCAACGACAAAATCACGCAAATCGGACTCCTCTAAAAAGGGGTTGCTCAAATGCGTGTTTCTTTTCGAGATTGGGTTGTTGTAATAAATAATATCGTATAAAAATATCGGATTTAGAAACTATGAAGAAATCAATAGCAATAACTGCCAAAAATTCGATAACATCATTGACTTAAGTAAATACTCAAATGCACGATTCAAATTTTCCATTTTGTTTCAAATATATTGGGATATTTGAAAACTACATGAAAATCAGTAACAATAACTGCTGAAAATACAATCAAAACATTACATCGATTTACGATACTATCTGCATAAATTGAGCGAGTCAAAAAATTACTATCTAAATGCATGATTCAAATATTACGTGTGAATTTCTGTCGAAAAGAAAACTAAAATCTTTTATTCTTCTAAAGAGAAATCTTTCTACAAGAACTAGGTAATGTTCCACCAGCGACAATGTCGCCAATTCTGCCACGGGGGTTGGTCATAGCATTGAGAAGCACGTTAGTCAAAAATCAAACCTGCCTAAAAGTGATAACTCAAATTTGAAATTTACATGTTGCAATCATATACTAAAAATAGCAGAGTTTGAAAAACCACGAAGAAAAGGCTAAAAAAAAAAGATGAATAACATCTGAAAAAACTACAATCATACAACCTCAATTATTATATAATTGTAATGAATAGAATGCATAAAAAAATGATAACTTAAATTCGAATGTCATAATGGATGTTATAAAATTATTGAAAAAATATAAAAAATCACATAAAAAGGACCACTATAATAATAAATAACTACCAAAAAACCTATCTTAAAATAAGGAAAAATTGTGACAGAATAGTTCGAATCAAACAAGCCAAAAGTTATGACACAAATTTTTAATTCGCGTGTCATAATAAGTTTGTACTAAAAATATCAGAAGTGAAAACGGCTGAAAATTTTTTAAATAACTTCTGAAAAAACTATACTATAACCAGGGTGTGTAATCAGATTTTTCAACAAAAAATAAGCACCTTTTAAGTACTTTTCAAGCACTAAAAAAATATTTTTCATCACTTTCCTAAAAAATCATAATTAGGATCTGTGCAGTAATAAAAATTATTCTTTTCTATCGTTTAAAGTTCTTAATTCATAAACACAAAATCAATAAAATGGAGAAAAAAATTCAAAAACTTTACATAATCCTGATAAAATAATTAGTTTTTGATAAATATTGCAGAAAAAATTGAGAAAATCATGCATTTTTTGTAATTTATAACGACAATCGACACAGCAAAAAAAAATTCTCTTTTGAAAAAATATAAAAAATCAAGCACTTTTTACAAACAACGGGTAAAAAAAAGCTCCTTTAAGGGCTTTCAGAAAATGCAAATCAAAAACTTTTACCTTTAAACACTTTTTAAAAACGCTATGTACACTGTATAACACAAGAAATGACAACAGAATCATTACGTATTGCGCATTTTAAAAAAGTGAGAGCTAAAATCTAAATGAGCATATCAAAATTTTATTAAATATATTTGAAAGACTCCATTGAGATGGCAAGAAAATTATTAGTTTGTGTTGAAAACACTATCAGAAAACATAGATTTATGGATTTTTAAAAAACCGGTACAAATAGATTGCTTATTTTTTTTATAACAAAAATATACATAAAAGAGCACGTTGTCCAGCTTCACATAGGATGGAAACTTTTCATTCAAAGGCCAACAAAAGGAATGTCTCGAACCACAAATGTATTAAATATATTTGAAAAACCATATGCAGGGTGCATAGCCAAATCTTTCACCAAAAAATAAGCACCTTTTAAGAACTCAAAAAATATTTTTAAGCACTATATACATTAACAAAATGCAAAATGATTTTCAAAGACTTTACATGATCATGATAAAATAACTAAGTTTCTGAAAAATAACTCTTTTCTTGATTATATTAGCCACCATAAATAGATGGAGAGATTTTTCAGTTCAAATTCAGAGGGTTAAGCCTGAAATTGAGAATCTCTTGCAAAGTGCAGCAGATTTGCACATAAGAGTGCAAGAATCTCACCAAACCCAGCTCAGTATACGCACATGCTGACATGCAAGTATTTCATCAAACGTATAAAGTGATTGGCGTATTCATACGCTACGGGACGACGGTACGTCGAAATGCATTGTGTTTGATTGAATTGTGAAAACGTTGAATAAAACAATGTGAAAACGTTGAATAAAACAATGTGAAAACTACGCTTTTGGATACGTGGCGAAAATCGACATGGTAAAGAAAAAAATTCTCATTTTAGAAAAGCGAAAATTAAGTACTTTTTAAAAACATCCAATAAAAAAAGCATCTTTAAGGGCTTTCAAGAAACGAAAATCGAAAATAAGCACCTTTAAGCAGTTTTTAAAAATGCTACGCACCATGATATTGAAATGGTAATCAAAAAAATAATTACTTTTTTCTTGAAAAAATAAACTATTGGAAAATCACAGGGATTTTCCAAAAAACCAGTGCGAATAGATCATTTCTTCTCTTAAAATAAAAATATATATATATATATATATATATATATATATATATATATATATATATACATACTGGAGCGCATAATCCAGCTCAAAAGGCATGCAGGATGAAAACTTCTTATTCAAAGGGCAAATGGAATGTCTCGAACCACAAATGTATAAAATATATTTGAAAAATCATATTGAAATGGTAAAAAAACAAGATTAATTCCTGCTGAAAAAAAACTATTGGAAAATCACAGGTACAGTGGAGCATCGTTTATACGACGATCACTTATACAACGTTCACATTTATACGACGTTTTAGTGTGGTCCCAAATCATTCCTAGTCACTTTACTGTAAAAATATATCGTTTATACGACACACAGAATCGCTTATATGCAGGGTTCGTGATTTTTTTGATTTAAATCAGATTTTCTTGATTTTTATTCAAACACATTGTAAGAACTTTAATTTATGATTAAAAATACATTATAAATGTTTAATCAAAATTAAATTAATATTAAAACAATATTATAAGAATATTTTAGAAGCTCTAACTTAGTAATATAATTTTTCATTACAAGACATAGCTTTGAATGCATAGCAACCATTTTGAAAGAAATGCATAATTGAAATTTGAAGACTAGATGAAATAGAGAATTTAATGAAAGTGGTCTGTCTAGGTTTTTCTGAGAGGTATTTATCTTGTGAAAATTTAGACATAATTTGTGAAAATTAAAAATAATATTAAAAAATCAACAAAAAAATATGGATTTATTTGTTTCTTACGAAACATAAAAATAAAATTTGAAAAAAAAAAGTATTTTGTGAAACTATTGTTTTTCCTTTGTTGATTTCCCAAGTTGAATTTGTAAAGGTACCCTAAGCAGTAGCAAATTTGGCTTGGACAAACTCTTTAACAATTAAATTAAAGTTTCAATTAGCAAACCATAATTTTAATTTAAAATTGCGTTTCTTTTTTCTCTTGATTTTTAATGTGACAAAATAAATGTAACAGATTGTGTTTATAAATGTAGTCATTCATCAAAAAATAAATAAATATTTAATCTATATATTTTTGTATTAAAATATTCATTTTTAATTATATACATCAAAATAGATCAGCTAAAAAATTTTTTTTTAAAAATCTATATGCACTCATTGGAATTTTTTTTCACAAAATTTCTTAATAGAAAATCTGATAATGTCAAATATAATGTAAACATATTATGAGAAAAAAAATACCAGTTACCAGTTAATAATTCTACTGCCTCAAATAGACTTTGAAAGGGAAGAATGACACTATATCAGGAAAAAATATCTGAATTTGTTAGCTTTTTTTTTCTAATTTTGGCATATTAGGGTAATTTCTTTTTAATATAACCTCAAGCTTCAGAAATATACATTTTCCACCAATAAAATATAATGTAGATTTTAATTCCATGCTGTTTCAATCAAAAGGTAGAATGAATTTTAATTAAGATTATTCGCATTTTTTTTCCGAAATTCATGTCTATTAATTACTTTCTACAGCTATGTAATTCTATAAGACAGCATTAAATGTATACTTTAATCTGTACTTTCAATCAAAAGATTTTTAAAAATGCAATTTCAAATGCGTTGGAACTTAACACACACCAAGAAAGAAAGTAATTTCGTTAGCTAAAATTAATTAACACAGCAATTTATTTAAAATAAATTTTAAAACTAAGAAAAGAAAACAATAAAAGTATCAATAATAAAAACACTGTTTTTTAACTTTTAAAATCAATATGCACATTGATTTTAAAATTGATATACAAATATAATGTAAACATATTATGAGAAAAAAAATACCAGTTACCAGTTAATAATTCTACTGCCTCAAATAGACTTTGAAAGGGAAGAATGACACTATATCAGGAAAAAATATCTGAATTTGTTAGCTTTTTTTTTCTAATTTTGGCATATTAGGGTAATTTCTTTTTAATATAACCTCAAGCTTCAGAAATATACATTTTCCACCAATAAAATATAATGTAGATTTTAATTCCATGCTGTTTCAATCAAAAGGTAGAATGAATTTTAATTAAGATTATTCGCATTTTTTTTCCGAAATTCATGTCTATTAATTACTTTCTACAGCTATGTAATTCTATAAGACAGCATTAAATGTATACTTTAATCTGTACTTTCAATCAAAAGATTTTTAAAAATGCAATTTCAAATGCGTTGGAACTTAACACACACCAAGAAAGAAAGTAATTTCGTTAGCTAAAATTAATTAACACAGCAATTTATTTAAAATAAATTTTAAAACTAAGAAAAGAAAACAATAAAAGTATCAATAATAAAAACACTGTTTTTTAACTTTTAAAATCAATATGCACATTGATTTTAAAATTGATATAAATCAGTTGATTTAAATCAGTGATTTTTTTAAAAAAAATCATTTGATTTAAATCAATGATTTTTTAAAAAAAAAATCATTTGATTTAAATCAATGATTTTTAAAAAAAAATCATTTGATTTAAATCGTGATTTAAATCAAGCTGATTTAAATCAACGAACCCTGCTTACATGTCGGTTTTTAGATTTTGTTCACTGTTATTTAATTATTTATTTTTTCGTTGCATATTTTAAGAAAGGGCGGAATTTGCCAACATGAATGATACAGAAAAAGGTGCCAATAAGAATGCTTAGATAACGACCATAATTTTTACTAGATGACTGAAAAAAGTAGACAATGTTAGGAAGAGGCAAAAACGAAACATTTTGCTATTCATCGATCAATATCCAGCGCACCCATCGGATACTAACTATTTTGGAAAATGTAAAAGTTCTCTTTTTTCCTGCTAACTGCCAAAGTGAGCTTCAGCCATTAGATTTCGCCGTGATTAGAAATCTAAAATTGCAGTATAGAAAGCAGCAAGCTCAATTCGCTATTCAAAGCATTGTAGAAACTAATACCAAGAAAATATAATTAAAGGTAACATACATTCAAATTGCTCACTGCAATTTTTCTTCTTTGGTTATTTGTTTGTTTTGCTTTGTCTAATTTAGAAATTTATGTAAATCAACACGTTAAACATTAAAATTAACTGAAAACAGAGTTAGTTTCAGTTTTAGAAGTATAAGTCGAATATACGACGTTGTGTTTTATATGACGTTTTTCGGTGGTCCCTTCGGCGTCGTATAAACGATGCTCCACTGCATTTTTCAAAAAACCTGTGCAAATAGATCTCTCCGGGTTTTTTTAATTAAATTTTTTAACAAAAATATACATACTGGGGTAGAAAATCAAGCTCAAACGGCATGCAGGGCTGAAACGTTTCATTCAAAGGGCCAATGGAATATCTTGTCCCACAAACCCCGCCTAGAATGAACCCTGTGAACCTATTTACTTATGCTGTCGGATCTAATATTCAATAATTTTGAAAATAAATTTAGTACAATGGCTTGAAACACTGTGAGTATGACTTATGTTTGATATAAAAACTCTTTTACTTACACAATGTGACTTTTCACTTATATGGGTCATTGATGATTATGAAAAATTCAGAATATTTATAAAAACAAAAATATCCTATTAATTAATATGTAGGTAAGTTTGAAGTGTAAAATACAAAGCCATCTCTGGTAAAACCATAATATATCCTTTCTACATTAATTCGAAAATTGAAAAATTTCAGGCATAGGTATTACAGGTTTGTGAACTCAAAAATTTACCCTTATCATATGTAAAACTACTTGAGTAAATTAGTCTCGTTTACTTAGTACAAATATGTCAATATCATGAAGACATAGTTGTAATATGAATATATAAGTTCATTGAAAAAGCAATTTCCGAAAAATATTGAAGACAACAGCTTTTCAAAAAATAAACAAGCATAAACCAATTATATAATATAAAATAGTTAGATAAAACACGTAAGAACCTCTTAAAATTGAAAAAAAAATATCTGATAAAAGCCACAGCTTTTTTTATTTATTACAACATCGCAATAATGTAGAAGAAAAAAATATAACATCAGAAATCGTATATTCAGCACAGTAATACACATTCAGCGCTACTTACTGTCAGATGGAAAATCAATAGATGCATTCATTTTGATTTTTTAAATAATTATAAATTTATTCCACTCGCTCTCATAAGCAGCTGATGCAGTAAAAAGGGTTAGAACAGATAAGCGTTGCGTTATAAGCCAAAATAAAAACATCAGAAGAAAAAGGTGTTTGTTTGGCACATTTCTTCAAGATCATAGCTGCTGAAGTTAACCTCATAAATTATGGACTCGATTAAACATGATAGATACTCTACTTCTCTGATCATCCTAAATTTGATTGCTCAACATAAGACACATGGTGTTCAATTATCTATTTGATTGGTTCATACGCTGGGACTTCTATCTCAAATATAAAAAAAAGATGTTGATTTTAATAGCATATTATGAGTGAGATGAAAGCGTAAATAGAGTGTTTCGACATTTGTTCTTGATCTGTCTCACACATCTTCATTTTTCGTCATTGTATGTTTGTTGATTGTTTAGTAAGTAAGTTAGCTATTATTTTATTTTTCTATATTAAAACAGTTTTAATTTGTATTCGATTAATTTTCATGAAATCATTTAATTAATAAATACAAAGTTATAGTTTCTAAAACAGCAGTTTAAGTTAGTGCAATTTGTATAAATAATTTTAAAGATCATTTTTGCTTCCGAATTTTAAACTAATTTTATACTTGTTAAAAAAAAATGGTTCTACCCCTTTAAACTTATAACACTTGGGATGATTTCCGACCTGCGTTTTATTTATTTTTTATGAAAATTTACAAATTTATTAAATTTGTCTCGCAATATCCATTTGGACGGAAATATCCTCCAACAAGTATATTTTAGATTTAGTTTATAGAATTAACAATTATTAAACATCAATTCGCTGGCACATAAGACTAGTCAATCTTGAGGTACCTTTTGATAGATGAAGGTTGGCATTGTCTTATATACTTGTGAATTGATGTTAAATAATTGTAGTGGTAGGTACGCCACACTATGGTACTCCATCATAGAATCGAATTAACATATCTTATGTGCGTAACTACGACTATACATTTCCCCACAGTAGTATTTTTTTTTTCTAGAAGAAAAAAATGGTTCTTTAGTAAATTGCAAGTGGTGGCTTATTAAAAAACATCTATATTCACCTTTTAAATTGAGATATTTAGTTGATATTGTTTTCAAGACATATATTGAAATTGTGGTAAACATTTTACTTTAAGAAATTAATAAATAAGTTTAATGTTGTACCTATCTTTTTTACGTTAAAAAGCTATTAATTATTTCTAAGACTTGTACATGGTGCATAGAAGTGCTTATTTTAGATTTTCGTTATTTAAAAGCCCTTAAAGGTGCTTTTTTTATTGGGTGTTTTTAAAAAGTGCTTTATTTTCCCTTTTCCCTTTCTTTCCCTTTTCGAAAATTAAATTTTTTTCTTTACCTTGTCGATTTATGCCACGTATTATGCAAAAGCATGCTTTTCACATTGTTCTATTTAACGTTTACACAATTCATTCAACCACAATCTATTTCGGTGAACCGTCGGTCCAGAGAGTATGAAAGCGCCAATCATTTTACATGTTTGATGAAATACTTGCGAGTCTTTATGTGCATATATACTGGGCTAGGTTCGGTGGGATTATTGCACTCTCATGTGCAACTCTGCTGCATTTTGCAAGATATTCTCAGTTTCAGGCTTCACTTTCCACCCACTGATATCGAACCGAAAAAATCTCTCGACCCAGAAGAATAATAGAATCCAGAAGAAGAGTTCTTTCTCAGAAACTAGTTATTTTATCATGATCATGTAAAATCTTTGAAAATTATTTTGCATTTTGTTAATGTCTATAGTGCTTAAAAAGTACTCTTTTTTTTTGAAAGATTTTGCTACGCATACTGTACAGGGAAAATGCAGGGAATTTTCTTTTCAGATTTAAGTGGCAATTCTGAAAATGCCTTAGAATTGCTGCTTAAAAACACTTGAACACCACAATTTGGAAAAATATTGAATTTGCTTGTTAACAAAAAGATGAATTGTTTTCTATATACTGTACCTTGTTAAATTCAATGTTTCTGTTTTAGAGTAATAAATGTAGACAAATTTATTTTTAGATTAAGCAGCATGTCTTGTGTCACTGTAAACTCTGCGCCTATTCCCTCTGTTGCAGCAAGTACTGTTTCGCAGAACATCATAACAGGGGTAAGCTTTTTTTTCCCCCAACATTTAATCGAAATGTTTATTTTGCAGGGCGCATAGCGTTTTTAAAAAGTGCTTAAAGGTGATTATTTTCATTTTTAAAAAGTGCTTAATTTCCCCTTTTCTAAAATAGGATTTTTTTTCTTCTTTACCATGTTGATTTTCGCCACGTATTATGCAAAAGCGTGGTTTTCACATTGTTCTATTCAACATTTTCACAATTCATTTCGGCGTACCATCGGTCCATAGCATATGAAAGCGCCAATCATTTTGCATGTTTGATGAAATACTTGCGAGTCCGTGTGTGCATCTACTGAGCTTTGTTCGGTGAGATTATTGCTCTCTCCTGTGCAACTCTGCTGCATTCTGCAAGATATTCTCAATTTCAGACTTCATTTTCCGCCCTCTGATATCGAACCAAAAAATCTTTAGATCATTTTATAATGGTTTATGTATAATCAAGAAAAAGAGTTCTTTGTCAGAAACTAGGGATGTAACGAATATTCGGCCCTTTTGCCGAATATTCGGCCGAATAATGAAGTACAGTAGAGCGCCGATTATCCGAACGTCCAATTATCCGAACTATGTCCGAATTCGTTTTTTTTTTCTTTCAAGTTTAGAATACTTTTTAACTTATCGACAATTTTTCTAAATTTAGAGGAATAAATAATATCCACTACATTTAATGATCATATTTAATTTACAACCTTTCTTAGCAGTTTTCCTACAGTAGCCATACATATATGTATTGTTATACAGTTAAACCTACGTACTCCTTTAGCCCTCTTCAACTGAAAATTATTTTCAAAGAATGCGAGCTTCATTTTGACAGTCTAGATTCTAGAATGTCAAAATGATGTTGATCCAGTTCAGTTGATTTATTTAAAAAGAATAAGGGCTGCTCAAAAAAGAGCATCTTCTTTTAAACAAATCTTAGCTGGATTTCTTTTGCAATGGAAAATAAACAAAAAAGGTTTAAATCAGTAATTGACAACAAAAAAATTTTAAAAAGGTGAAATATGATAAAAAAATTCAAAATGAAAAAATAAATAAATAAAATAAAAACGATTTAAAAATTGTAGAAAAAAACTTTTAAACGCGACAGAGTTATTTTGAATAGTACTTCCAGTTCTAAGCCTGGAAAAAGTGAGAAAAGGGAAGTTAGTGCATAAATAATAATCATTTAAACTAGATTTTAAACAACTTTCCAATTATCCGAACTTTTCATTATCCGAACCACGTTCGGTCCCGAGCAGTTCGGATAATCGGCGCTCTACTGTATATGCTATTATTAATTATTTAGATTTGTGAAAGCCTTATTGTTGGCATCAACATAGCTGCCAACTCTACTGGATTTTCCAGTAAACTACTGGATTAGGCTAGTTTCTCCTGGTCTACTGGTTTAATTAAAATTCTCCTGGTTTTTGTACATTTCAGAAAATTCCCTAAAATTGAGTAAATTTCCTAAAAAAAAATCCTTATTGAAATGGAATTTTTGTTCAGATTATAGCTCGCTTAAATATTTAAATAAATATTTAATATGCAAACTTCATTTATAAAGAGTAGTTCAAAGCTTTTTTTTTTCTTCAAGAATGTTCATTACATTTTATTACTCTCTTTTTAAATTAATTAAAAAAATCTCTTTTCTGTCCTTGATGAATTAAATGCCTATTAATATTCGAAATTATGAGTAAACATAGTACATAAGATTTCAAGTATGTTTAATGTGGAAACTGGAAAATATTGCAGTTTTACTTTTATGATGACTATAAAAGTCCCTAAAATTCGGTGTGTGTAAGAAATTTAAATTTAATACATTGCAACAATTATCCTGAAATTTATATTTCGTAAAATCTACTGGATTTTTTCCTATCCGTGTTGGCAGCTATGCATCAAGATATTTAAAATATTACAAAAAATGCATCAAGTTGTTAAATTTTTTTTAAAATATAGAAAGTTTAAAAAGCAAATTTGTTAATATTTAATTCATTTTTAATTTAAAATTTGAAAATTATTTAATTATGAAATTAAAATTTCAAATGTGAAACTTTTTAAAAAGTTCTTAATTTTCTGAGTTTTAATAATTTTTCTGACAAAAAAGAAAGTTAAGAATACATTTAACAGTAGTAAGTAATGAGTTCTTATCTTAAATAAAATAGCATATAAATTACAAGTATAACTATAACCAAAATATGCTATTATTAATTATTTAGATTTATAAAAGCCATATTGCCTTGTTATTGGCATCAAGATATTTAAATTATTGCAAAAAATAAATCAAGTTGTTAAAATTTTTTTAAAGATACAAATATTAAAAAATCAATTTTGCTAATATTTATTTCATTTTTAATTTAAAATTTTAAAATTACTTTAATTACAATCAAAAGAGAAATTTTTAAAAAGCAAATATTCGGTATTCGGCCTAAAATTTGGCCGAATATTCGGCTATTCGGCCCCATCACTATCAGGAACTAGTTATTTTATCATGATCATGTAAAGTCTTGAAAAATTATAATGCATTTTGTTAATGTATGTAGTGCTTAAAAAGTACTTTTTCTTCTTCTTTTTTTGAAAGATTTGGCTACGTCACTCTGTTTTTTCTATTGCATCTTTCTTTTTTAACAATAAAATAATATATTTTTAATAGAGATTTTATTTTTATTTTCATTAATTATTTCTTTTTCGCTTGTTATAATTTTTTTATATGTTTCATTATGTACTTAAAACTTAAGTAACTTTTAAGCAATTACTATGCAAAGTTATTTTGAAGGAAAATGTGGTTCATGAAAATTGTATTAAATATAGTCTATTTGTATCACATTTTCACAAACCAAATGTTACTATGAATGCTAAAGAAAAAGTGTTGTTCATGTTTTATTTTATTCCATATGATTGCTGCGTTTCCACTGAGCTACTAAGTATAGTTGCAGTGCACAGGAAATTGCCCTTGGAAAAATAATTACAGCAATAGTATCCAAAAAGTTTTGAATATAAAAAGGAGTTATTAGAGAAATGGTTTCATAGTGTCTTAAATATTCAATGAAACATATTTCTAATATTTAATCTTTAAATTCTGTGACAGAATTTTGTTTTGAACTTTCTGCTACTAACTTCTCTAGCACTAATATCTTTCTGCAAGCTACTATTAATAATAACAAATATACATGTTGGTAATTTAAAGGAGCAGAAACATTGTGCTTGCAAAGAAAACCCTATTTGGATAAAATAAAATAGTATATAATTTTTTTAAAATTAATATGTAATATTTTTTTATTCTAATATCATGGGCTATATTTTCTTTATTGGAAAATATATTATGTAAATGTATATTTTCTTCATAAAGTAAAATTCTTTCTGCAAGAACTCTGTAACGTACTGCGACAGTGCCGCCGTGATTCTGCCACAAAGCCCTAAAATACATTTTTATTACACAATATTTAATTATAAAAAAGCATTTACTAAAATAAAAAAATTCCATCAATAACATGTTAGTGACATTTGTATATTATGAAAAAAGTAAAATTAAAATATCAAACCGAAAAATTATGATTTTTGTTAATAAAATAAGTGTCAACATTAGACTTAGATAGATTTTAATAGTTCAAGTTGATGACAGTTAATCAAAAATTAAAGTAGATCAGGTTAACAGTGCTGAAGATTATATACATATGTTTTCAATGCTTAGAGATTTTAATCCAAAAAAATTTTTTTGATTGTTATTTGAAAATTTTTTACATTAAATTATTTTGTTAAAACATTACACCCCAACTGACCTATTTTATTTTAAAAGTAAATGTTTGAAGCAACCTAAAGGTACAGTGTAGCAATAAATTTTTATTAATATATTTATCATTCTGTGAAAACTGTGGTTACTACATTTTTATAATTAAAGTTTGAATTTAATATATTTAACACTCTGTTATAGCATGTTTATCAATATTTGCCAAACTACATATAGCTCAGTGCTTGCATGTAACCAATTTGAGAAGATTATCTCCTTCTTTTGAGTATATACTGGATCAAAAGTTTATTGGGATTTTGACAAATTGAAAACATATTTTGGTAATAATATTCAACAATTTGCAAAATTGCAAATAGTTCAATGCTTACATGTCACTAATTTAAGAGGAAAGTCTCTTTCTTCTGACAATGTATTTTGTTAAAAGTTTATTGAAGTTAACTGGTAAATTGAAGTTATATTTCATTATTGTTTGGTTTCTGGAGACTATTAAAAAACCTATTCTTATGTTAGTAAATTAAGTACCCATTGACACAGTTACCTATTTCCAACACCACCTATTATCATAATTAAGTAAGCGTCACTGTTGCCAATACCTTCAGAAACAGAATAGTACCCATATTTCTTTGTATATAAATTTTGTAAAAATGGTTCATAAATTATTTTTCCAGGCCAGTAGTCTAGCTACAGGGAACATAACTACACAAAGTACAGTAAGCACTCCCATTACCACTCAAAACTCAAATAGCACAGCTATAAATGTCAACATGTTGCCTCCTGATAGCTCTGCTCAAGTACATCAGGTATATATTATAGTACAACATAAACTGATTATTTTGTTTAAACTATATATGTAAGCAAAAAGGATAAAAAGAAAGAAGAAAATTAAGAACATTAATTAGTTTTATTTGCTGTTCATAAGCTGCAAGTATATAGAACTCATAAAATAAGTTGAAAACATGGAGAAATTGAAGAATAATAAAAAGAGAAGAAGAAAAAGAAAAAAAAAGAAAATGTATAATCTCTTCATCAACTCACGCAAAAAGGTATAATCTCTGATGAAGAGATTATATCTTGTAATTTTTTTGTTTTTCGGCTTTTTAATAATTTTTTTCCTTCTTTTTTTATTATTCTTCAGTGTAACTCAAATAACACAGCTATAAGTATCAACATGTAGCCCCCTGATAGCACTGCCCAAGTACATCCTATATTGTACTACAGCATTAAACTGATTACCTTGTTTAAACTGAATATATTACTTGCATAATGTGGAAAAATCAAACTTTTTTTAAAACTCAAACAAAGTTCTTAAAATCTGATACCGTCTAACCTCATCAATGGCACTTGTGTTCTTTTATCGAACACAATTAATGTTCAGTTTTATTAATATTCATAGTTTATTCTTTCAAGGTAGATAGTTCTTCTATATGTTCTTATATTTTCAACAACTCTTTAAGAATGATCGAAACAGAATTAATGTTTAGCTGAATAAATGAAGAAAAAAATTTAGTTATTACTTTTTTAACAGATCCAAGGGTATATAAAAAAAATGAAATTTGTTTATTTTAATAGCAAAAAAAAAAAAAAAAAAAAAAAAAAAATTTAAAAAGAGAGATAGATATGGGTCTTTTTACTGTGCTTACATTTTTTGTAGAAACTAATTTAAGATCTCTGTTTTAATCACCCCTTATTGTTTTATTTAATTTTTGTAATTAGATTTGTTTTTTTAGGTTCTCACTAAACAGCGCCTCCAAGATTTAGTAAGGGAAGTTGACCCTAATGTACAACCGGATGAGGACGTTGAAGAGGTAGATTATTTTATATTAATCGAAATTTGATGATTTATGCTTAGAATGGTGTTAACCCCTTAACGATTGGTTAATTTTCAAGAAAACGGTCATAAAAGTACCTATTTTGCCAAATACACTTATTTAATTAATGCTGACATCTAGTTTAAAATAAACTAACTATCTACAATTACCTTAAAAATATCCTGGTACTGCCATCTGGTGTGTAAAATGAGAGATAAAATTTTTTCCGGGCAAAAGAAATTTATTAGTTTTATTCTTATTGGCGTGTTACTTCTGAACACTCCGTCATTTTCACGGGAGCAAGAAGGAAAGGGTTAGGACTGAATTATTTATCCCTGGATCTCAAAACACCATGGGAGAAAAGAAGCGTCAAATACTCCATTCCTCAATTGAAAAAGCGCTAGGACCATTCAAACCCCATACTCGTTGCAATCTATGGGGAAAAAAGGAGCTCTTCTACAAATAGGTATCACCTGTTTGGTCAGTTAGTGTGATGTGGTTAGCGTAACCCGTCACTTACCAGGCCATATTAAAGCAAGCTTTTTTTATAAAATGAAATAACAAGGCTGTCCCTCTGTAAGATTTACAGGAAATCGAAATTCGAACTATTATTTTAAACGTTATTCTAATAGTCTTTAATTTTTTTAATTAAAATTTTTTTTTTCTCTGTGAAACTTTTTTTTGTATGACCCAGTCAAAAATTTTCTCATAGTGAAGATAACTTTGAGTTATCTTCACTTTGAGTTATCTTTGAGTTAACTTTGAGATAACTTATCTTAACTTATCTTGAGTTATCTTTGAGATAACTTTGAGTTATCTTTGAGTTATCTAATGTATGTTTTTATTAAATCCAAGTTGAAATTTAATGATGGACAATGATTTTTAAATTTGGATAAAATTTTAAGCCCAATCAATAACTAAGTTGTTTTTGAACATATGGGGAAAATATATATAAAAATTTACCAGTCATAAGTAATTTTTAGTTGTAGTGGCAATGTTTGAAAATATTTTCTTATTTTAACATATTTTTGTGTTGAAATTTTAATAATTTTCACAAATTATGTGTAATTTTTTACAAAATAGGTACTTCTTAAAAAAAACCTAGACAGACCCCTGTATTTATTTAAGTTAATAAAATAGATTTTTTTTCTGCATATTACTTAAAAGAGTTCATAGTTTTACTATAAAAATCAGTGGATAATGTGACAATTGAGTAACTTTTTGAGGAAAGGTTTTATACACCACAAAGTTTTATGCACCAAACTGTTAAATTTTATTTATACACTAATGAATAAAGATAAATTTTTCTTTTAAATTTTTGTTAGCTGCTTCTGCAAATAGCTGAAGGGTTTATTGATGATGTGGTCAGTACATCTTGTTTCTTAGCAAAACATCGAAAGTCTTCTGTTCTGGAGGTGAAAGATGTGCAGTTAAGCTTAGGTAATTTATTTTTAAGTTGAATTTTGTACATTGTCTCTTAACAATGGGCCCTGTGGCAGAATTTTTTCGGGCTTTCTGCGACATAGTACCTCTATAATACTAATATCTGTAACAGGGCGTGTAGTGTTTTTTAAAGGTGCTTATTTTCGATTTTTAAAAGCCCTTAAAGGTGCTTTTTTCATTGGGTGTTTTTAAAAAGTACTTAATTTTCCCTTTTTCGAAAATGAGATTTTTTTCTTTCCCGTATAAATTTGTGCCTGGAATTACACCAAAAGCGTGGTTTTCACGTTTTATTCTATGTTTTCATAATTCATCCAACTACAATATATTTCGACATACCATTGGTTCACCAATCTTTTTATGAAATACAATAGAGAACCATTTATCCGGTATCCAGAAAACCGGAAAAAATTTTGCTCGCTTTTGCCGCCATTTTAAACTAGAAAGATTATGAAAAGAAGCAAAAATTGGACTCAATCTCGAAGTTTAGTACAGGAAAATGTGAGGAAGGGGCCGCCATTTTAAACTAGAAAGATTATGAAAAGAAGCAAAAATTTGACTCAATCTCGAAGTTTAGTACAGGAAAATGTGAGGAAAGGGAGAATTTTCACCCCCGTTTACCCAGAGAAACGTCGTTTCTTTCATGACCTTGAAGATCTTCAGATAGAGAGGAGGCAGGGAAGGGATGAATGTTTTATTTTCCCCTTTAGGCCGTCAATCAAACTCAAAGGAGTGGCATGCTGATTTTGTTTTCTCTTTGATTTACGAGGGGGTGGGGAAAATGCATTGCACAGGCATATCAGTGAACAGAAGATGAAAGAGAAAAATATACTTATCTATTTGACATCGATTAATAAAAATAAAATATTTTTCTTTTGAATAAATTCTGATTCTTTGGAAGTGCAGTATCATTTGCAAGTTTTTCTTGATGTGGGATCACATCTGCTTTTGTTAAAAATCGTGTTTTTATAAAAAATAAAAGGAGAATTGTTTATTAGTTTAAACATACGATTATTTTATGAAGTAGATTGCAGTTTTGTTTTTCCGAATCCACTACATTTTGAATTTTTTTTTTTCCTTTTCACGATAAATTTCGTACTAAATAAATTAATTCTTTTTATTCTTAAATTTTATCATTAGTTTTTTTTTCTCCTTTTTTTAAAAATTTCGTTGATCTTATTGATCTCGCCTTGTTCCGAGATTTAATATTTATGTTAGTGCCTCTTTTAATTATCATTTCAGTTCGATAATTTTCGTTGTTTTTATTTAGATTAATAAGTTTTCCTTTTATTTTATCGTTTCCCCCTATGTATGATTAGGTATGAAATATATTGCGTTATTTAATCATTGGCTTTGTTAATATTACTTAATTTAGGAATTGTAATTATTTTTAAAAAATAAATATGAGAATTTTGTATTTTTTAAACTTGTTTTTCTTGTATGAACTTGCAATTTTTTTTTATTCTTCTAGATGTTATTTTTCTACCATTTTTTTTTTAAAAAATTAAGGAGTACTTTTCTTTTTTCTCTTACTATAAAATGTGTTACACTTTTTACCTTGTAATTTGGGTTAGATAAAACATCGATTAATGACACTTTTTGGTTGATCCAGAAAACCGGGAAATTCAGACATACGGGATAGCGATGGTCCCGAGCATCCCGGATAATTGGTTCTCTACTGTACTTGCAGGTTCGAATACTGATCTGAATTTGGTTGGAAGGATTTGTGCATGAGCAACTCTGCGCATTTTGCATCTTTTTAAATAATAGTTAAATTAATTATTTATAATTTTGAATAATTCCTTTTACACATAATTGTGTGAAGTAATTAATTTAAAAAATTGAATGATTCACTCCATATGGAATGTATTTAAAATTGTGCATAATTTCATTTTATGGTGACTAATATAATCACGACAAAGAATTCTTTGTCAGAAACTAGTTATTTTATCATGATTATTTTTATCAACTTAGAAAATTATTTTGCTTTTTGTTAATTCTTTGTAAGAAACTAATTATTTTATCATGATTATTTTTATCAACTTAGAAAATTATTTTGCTTTTTGTTTACAGAAAAGAAAAAAAATTATTAGTGTACATATCCTAATTATAATATTTTTTTAAAGTGCTTAAAAATATTTTTTAAGTACTTAAAAGGTACTTATTTTTTATTTAAAAAATTTGACAATGCATCCTGTGTAAGATATTTTTTAAATGACAAATATGCATGCTACTAATTTAAAGTAACAGAAGCATTAACTTTCAAAGAAAGAAAAAACTGTTTAGATCAAATAAAATAATTTTTTTAATTGAATATGTACAATTTTTTTTTATTCTAATATTATGGGCAATATTCTTGTATTTTGTAAATCATCATGACATCAAAAATTTTTTTTTAAAAAATCGCGAAATCTATAGCAGTAACTATCAAAAAAAAGATTGAAAGCGAAATCACATGAATCGGATTCTTCAAAATGGGGTAACTAAATGCGTGTTTTTATTTCAAGATTCAGTTGTAATCAATAATATTGTATTAAAAGCAAAGAATAGAGAGGATATAAAAGTATCGGATTTTAAAAGCTCTGAGGAAATCAATAGTAATAACTACATAAAAAATATAGAACAAAAATTTCTACAAAAAGAAAAGCAAATTTTTTTTTTACTTTCCAAAGGAAAAATCTTGCTGCAAAAACTCGGTAACGTTCTGCAACAATGTCACCACAATTCTGCCACGTGGACAATGGGATGCACAGATTAAAAATGTACATTATTTGATTTTCATATACACTACAACCTCATATTAAGTACATTATATACAGTTTCCTCGTGTATTACAGTAGTTTTGGCGTAATGCTTGTTCTAGAATCCTTGTTCATATAGAGGGTTGCCACTCCACAGGGAGATCAAAAAAACCTGGAAAATACAGGAAATTTAAAAATCACCTAAAATAACAGGAAAAAAGCAGGGAATTTTGATTATTTTTTTCTTTACAAACTGGGAAAATACAGAGCAACAGGAAACAAATATGAAAATACAAAACAAAATTCCCTGCATTTTTCCTGTTATTTTAGCTGACTTTTAAATTCCCTTTATTTCCAGGTTTTCTCTGATCTCCCTGTAGAGTAGCAACTCTGTATTCGAACAAGGATTCTTGAACAAGTTTTTTTCTTCTTATTTTCGTCATTTAAAAATTATGACCACTCAAAGCGTAATCTATGGGATATTTAAATATGTTCAGCTGTTACTTTTTTTTCCAGCAATTAAAACGAATAAACATAGTTAGCCCTATATAGCTGACACAAAAGCACAGTAATTGTTGTGTTTCCTCTCAATATATTGTGTATAATCAGGGGTCGGTCCAGGCCAAATTTACTACCATTTAGCGGTATCTTCTCAAATTCATTACTTTAGGAAAAACGATAGTTTCACATAAATACTTTTTCTTAAAATTTTATTTTTGTATCCCATAAAAAACAATAAATCCATATTTTTGTGTTGATTTTTTAATATAATTTTTAATTTTCACAAGTTATGTCAAAATTTTCACAAAATAGGTACCTCTCAAAAAAACCTAGACTGACCCCTGATGACATATAGAGGGATAACACAAGGAATTTTTTTTCCAGATTTGAGTGGCAAACCTAAAATTCTAGAGCTTATTCTAGAAGCTCTCTTTCACTGTATGTAGATAGCATAGGACACAATAACGTTGTTTGATAAGTAATGGAATGCACAATTGCATTTCTCATGTTTAATATAAATAATTTATTTATTCACTTAAACATCTAGTAGTTTTTTATAACTCTAAAACAGAATAAGTAAATTCTACAAACTTAATTGTACCCTGTTGCTGTCATTAAAAGTAGTATTGCTAATTTAGCAATATAAATGACATTGATAATAAAATTTATTAATAATTATGGTTATTAATGACTTAGTTGTTAATATTATTTTTAATATTTATTAATGCAGGAAGACTTACTCTAAGACTATAAAGTATAAAAGAATAATATAAACTCAATTAACTTTGAAAAAATTAAACCCAGTGGATTTTTTTTCTAAAAAAAACCCCACGTTTCTTACAATTCTGATCCAAACGGATATGGATAATTGGTGCTCTGTTGTAGTAGTAGTTTCCACACAATAAAAAGATAGAAGAATTGTTTCTGGCTGTTGCTGTGAGTGCTTATTATATGAATTATAATGAATTTTAAACTATTTTAATTTTAGAGAAAAATTGGAATATGTGCATTCCGGGATTTGGCTCGGAAGAGTTGAGACCCTACAAGAAGTCTTTTAGCACTGAAGCTCACAAACAGGTAATAATTTATTTAAATAGTGATTATTTTAAAAATAAAATAACTTTTGTCTTGGAGGATGTATTGCAAATGATTTGAAAGAGTCATGGAGGCTTAGGGGAGAGAGTGCTCGCCTCCCAATGAGGTGAACCGGGCTTCGAATCCCAACGGTGGCTGATCGATACAAATTCTGCACCCGGCTTGCACCGACCACAGTGCTGAGGTAAAATATCCTCAGTGGTAGATGGATCATGGGTTTGTGTCTCCTAGTCATCATGCTAACTGTGAGAAGTTTTTGTGGTTTTCCTCTCAATGCAAATGCAGGTTAGTTCCATCAAAACGTCCTCCACCAACGCAAATTTCTCCCAATACTTGATACAGGAGTTACTTTGTCTTCTGGATTCAGTTCCAAATTAGAACATTGGTAGTCCTAAACCCTAATTGGGTCATATGTTCAGCGACGGCAAAATATTCTAATCGTTAAAATTATTTGTGGGTTTTTTCCTCAGAGTTTTTTTTTTGATTAAATTAACAATTATCCAGAAAAGGACTTAAAAATTGTTATTAGCATGTTATATATTTTTTATTAGTTCTATGGTTTTCCACTCTCTTGCTACAATGACTGTACAGTTTCAACTGAAGAACTTAAATGCAAAAAATTTAAATGTAAGAGTAATTAAAGTGTTTTTTTAAACTAAAATGTAGAGAATTATTAATATTTCATCACAAGATTCAGATTGCACAAAAATAAAACTAATTCCAATTTTTTATGAAATCAAAGCAATGGAATATGCATTAACTAAAACTTATATAAGTTAAAATAATGTCTAGATTTTGGTGTAATAATTTTTAAATAATCTACTTATTTGGTATTTTTTATTCAACTGAAAATATATTTTTCTCAAAAATCTTTTACAAATGCCATTGCAATTTTTTTCAGAGAATGGCCTTGATACGAAAAACCCTGAAGAAATAGAAGATTTTTGGATCTTTGTATACAAGATTCTATGTATTATTTATTTGTATAAAAATAAAATGTTTATTTAAAAAAATAAAATTCTCTACAAAATAATTTACTTTTGCCAAAATGTTTTTCTTTTGATTATTCATATATTTCCTTTGCAGTGAAGTTTTTTTGTGAACTGGTTAGAATGACTTCACATTTAACCACTTAGTCATACATATTTGCTACTATTAAAAATTTCTTTCAGTAAGGTATTAGTACTAGAGAGGATTACCGCAGGAAGCTCGAATAAGTTCTGCCATAGGGGTACCTTGAGGATATTGTGACAAAGTTTTGCACTAGAACCAGACAATAAAATACTTTTGATAATAGGAAAATTTACTATAATTTAGTAGAAAATCAATACTCAATGCAAATAAGTCTTATTATATACTCACATCACATTTATTTTCTTTTACATGAATAAATACTAATTTACACACGGATGGTTTAAAAAAAAGGAGGGGTTTCAGTTGTCCAGTTGGCAGAGTAGTGCAGTTCCTCTTTTTATCCAATGTTCTGGTGGTTTGTCTGTAGGGAGGAGAAAATGTAGAACATAATTTGTAGAGTGACCTGTAGTTGACAAAGTGCCCCTTCTTTCACTTGTCTTATATAGTGGAGACCTTAAAAAACAACACATTTATAGAAATTGAATTACATGATAAAAAATTTCAAAGTATCTGAGAAACAGCTTTTAAATAGATATTAACAATTTCAGAAGCCATCCAAATTATTTTTAAAAATTATATAAAATACCAGAATTGTAATAACAAAGGTTTTTACCTATTCAGAGACAATTGTGCTCCGGAAAAAATCCGGATTTTTCGCAAACCGTGTTCTGGAAATCAAAGGTCCAGAAATTTCAAGAAATCATCATCCCATTTATGTATAAAAATTCTTGTATATTTTATTAAAAATATTAGAACTAGAATTTATACTTGACATTTTCATTCGTTAATATTTTTTCTGGTAAAATAATAAAAGTGATTAGAGATAAAAGTAAACATATAAAGAATTATTCATTTAAATTATGCTGCATATAATTTATTTAGAATTTCATGTTTTGAGAATATCAATGATTTAAATTTATAAAGATATTAATTTTTTGAAATGCGTCATTAATGATTTTACTCAAGAAATTTTCAGGATTTTTGAGTTGGACTCACAATTACCCCTACCTATTAAATGGCATGGTTTTTAATCAAACAATATCTTGAAAACTGATGATCTACCTCCTCGTGGTGCACTCCGGTAACATCCTAGACAGCTGAAAGATCTTTTCGGCATGCTAGACTCGCGGTAGGCCGTGACTGCCTGACGAACCAACTTCACCAAATTGCCATTTTAGCGGGTTCTAATTGCCCACTTTGTGGTAGAAACGAAATCATGGACAGGAACCATACACGGCTTCAAGTGGGGGCTCCGAGGTCATGTGATACTGGAGCTCTCAACATCTGCCGATGGGACATTGACTTTTTTCTCTTATGTTCTTTTTTATTCCTGTTTTTTGTTAACCTTATACAGGGTGCGTATCCAAATCTTTCAACAACAAAAAAAAGCACCTTTTAAGTACTTTTTAAGCACTATATACATTAACAAAATGCAAAATAATTTTCGAAGACTTCACACGATCATAATAAAATAACAGGTTTCTGACAAAGAACTCTTTTCTTGATTAATAAGGCAATAATCTCACTAAACCCAGCTCAGTAGACGCACATATAGACTCGCAAGTATTTCATCAAACATGTAAAATGATTGTCGCTTTCATATGCTATGGACCGACGGTACGCCGAAATGAATTGTTAAAACGTTGAATAGAACAATGTGAAAAGCACGCTTTTGCATAATACGTGGCGAAAATCGAAGGATTTTTACGGAAAAAAAATCTCATTTTCAAAAAGAAAAAAGCCCCTTTAAAAGCTTTTTTAAATAACGAAAATCGAAAATAAGCACTTTTTAAAAAGGCTACGCATCATGTTATAAGAGTTTGCCATTGGAAATAATAAAAAAAATCGTTACACTATAGAGGTGCAGCCACTGACCAAAATTTCTATAGCTCTACTAAACTAAAATTCTGATTAAATTTTTTTTTGCTTAACAAAGGGTTAAACTAATATTCTGAATTTCAACAATCACCAAAAAATAAAAATTACGACAGTTAAATCATATTTTTTAATTCTATTATTAATTTTACATTGGCTTCAAAAATTTGTCACGTGATATCAACAGAATACAAAAACTTAATAAAAAATGTGCCAAGATACATTTTTTTCTTAACACAATGAGACAACTAACTTCTCTTTGGAGTGACGGCATAGGCAAAAATGTTTTATAGTTTGTCTAAAGTAAGAACTCCCCTAACCATTCATCTAGACCTGTGGAGGTGACTATGGTAACGAGGTGCAACTATTTCAAGTCTGGGTGTGGGGTCACTGTTTAGAACAGGTTTTGGCTCGGTTCAGCGAGAGAAAGGGAACCTTTTTCTTCGGTCTATTGTGTTAGACCTAAAGATAAGAGAAGCTACCCTCCCTGAAATGTGCTATTCTTGTTTCCATAGCAGCAGATGGCCTCAGACTTCGTGGCTGGGGGAGTTCTTACTGTAGACAAACTATAGCATGAATTTTTGAATATAGTCTTGTTTAATGTAAAATTGTTCGCATTTCATAACTCTAATTTGTTTAAGACTGTATAAATTTGAAACAAAAGTAAATGAAAGTGCTGATGTTTCCTGCGTAGTTAGTTCTTATTCTTGTTTTTAATTTTGAAACTGCCTGATTATTTCTATGTACTTTATTTTATACATGAAAATATAATTTTTCCGAAGATAGAACGTTTGAATCAACGTTCATATCATGGACATAGAATGAACAATTATACAGTTTGCTTTCATCTTCGTTTAAAAATTTATTAATTTTGTAATACCAACACTTTTAACGCATTGTTTAAATGTAAATTAGTTTGGAAATTAGAAAAAACGTTATTAGTTACGTAGCCATTTTTACAATAACAAGGTTTGTAAATACGCGATTTCACTTTATTTGAATTTGAAAATATATGGGCATTCTATTCTAATTTATATTTTGTAAACAACAAAAATCTTGGAATTTAGGCATGTGTGATTATGTGTGCATTTTTTACAAAAAAAGTTCTCACTTGTAGCGTTGCCCTTCCACTATGTTTGCTTTCATGTCTGGTAGAAGCCAAATAATAGGCATAGAATATGAGAGAACTTTAGGATCTTGTTCAGCTAATAGATTTCTGTAGGAAAAGTAAACAGTGTTTAAACTGTTATTGATTACTTGGAAAATAATTATCTAAAGTATTCATTCAGAAGATAAAATTAACTTGTGATAAAATATTTAAAAAAATGGACATGTTAACACAGAAAAAAAAAGTTTAAAATATATCAACTATTTTTGATAGGCTTTGCAATTATAATCAGTGTTATATATTGAATATCTATTAATTCAATTCCTACTATTAGTTCACTATATCTTGTTCAAATTTTCAATTGTTAATAAAATACTTTTAATTCTTCCACTCAAGTTAAAATCTATTTTTTGAACTCGTAGTGGATGACACTTGATGTTAATACAGTGTTTTCAAATATCAATTCATTAATTAAATTTAATTAATTCAAATTTCATATGGGAGAAAAATTTTTAAAATTATTTAATAAAAAGTAACTAAAATAAAAGTTTTCGTTATTGACCCAAGCAGAAAGAACACTTACAAAAGTTTGTATGCCTAACTAATTTACATACACAAATTTTATACACCTTTTTTTTATTTGTATATCACCGATTGTACAAACAGCACTTAAAGAATCAGCCATGAGGGCAGGGTCAACTGACATGATGTAGCTACCTGGGTTTTGATTTTTGGGGCGAGGCTTGAAACTTACCCAGTTTCAGATAAGTGGGTGATAGCTTCTCTTCTATATAATATCGGTTCCATGTATATAGAAAGCTGACCACTAACAGAGTGGCCACATCTGGGAAAATTTAAAAAGTGGTAGAAAAATATTAGAGAAACAAATAGATTTTACTTATTCCTATTTAATTCTATCTATATTTGTAAATTAAAGGAAAAATATTTCGATGATACAACTGACCTAAAAGTAAAGAGAAAATTAAAATTATCAAAATTTTCAACAGCCTTAAGAAATATTCGTTACCACTATATTTTTTTTGGGTTGTAGCAACACACATCATGTCATTGGTTGTGAAGTTGTCAGAATGTTAAGCTCTTTGTACATTTAGGGGTTAAAAATTTAACAAAAAACATTCAAAACTATGACTAATCATTATTAAGGTTACTTAGAGCAAAGGCTGGATCAATTACGTAGGTACTTTATTTATGTCGCACTACAGCTGCACAATGGGTTATTGGCAACAGTCTTAGAAACATCCCAGAGGATGATCTGAAGAAATGCTATCGCAATTTTGATTCTCTGCATAGGGAATGGCTCCCCTGCTTTGGTAGCCCGACAACCTAGGCATGAAGTCGAGCACTTTACGCACCATTGGTCCCTACGCAGGATGATCAAAGTGGTCACCCACCCGCTTACTGACCGCAGCCATGTTCTACTGGGATTGTCTGATGTCCAGACGTGCCAACCTAGCAAAATTAACATTCAGGAGTTTCCCTAACAAGAATTCAGGAGATTTCAGGAGGGGTAAAAAAAGGTGCATGGTATGCAACATTTAGCACTTCTAAGGAATTTTAAGTAAAAATTTATTAAATATAAGAATGCAAGAAATTTTACACACTAATAGAGCAATAATTGTTTAAAAATATTAAATGGAAATAAAATAATTTTTCACAGATTTAGCAACACAAAACTATATTAGGTAGATACTCTTTAAATAAATACCATTTCCTTAATAAAACATTATTCAAAAACCCTTGACACTGTAATAAAAATGCACAAAAACTTCTAAAAAATAAACAAATTGAATAACTATTTTATTTTAAAAAACCAATTCAATACTAATGTATAAAAATACTAATGTCTGTACAATAAAGAACCAATTATCCGGGATGCTCGGGACCATCGCTATCCCGGATGTCTTAATTTCCCGGTTTCCTGGATCGACAAAAAAGTGTCGTTAATCGATGTTTTATCAAACCCAAATTACAAGGAAAAAATTTAAACACATTTTAAAGTAAGAGAAAAAAGAAAAGCACTCCTAAATCTAAAAAGGAAAAAAATTGTAGTAAAATAAAATTTAAAAGAATAAAAAAATTTGCAAGTTTAGACAAGAAAAACAAGTTTAAAAAATAATTACGATTTCTAAATCAACTAATAAACAAAATCAATGATTAAATAACGCAATATATTTCATGGGGGGGCGAAAATAAAAGGAAAACCTATTAATCTAAATAAAAACACTTGAAAATTATCGAACCGAAACGATAGTTAAAAAACGGCACTAGCATAAATATTAAAACCTAGAACAAGGCAAGATCAACGGACTTTAAAAAAAAAAAACTAATGAAAAAATTTGGTAATACAAATAATTTTATTGAGTGCAAAATTTATCATGAAAAAGAAAAAAAAGAAAGTGGAATCAGAAAAACGAAACTGCAATCTGCTTCATAAAATAATTGTATGCTTAAATTAATAAACAATTCTCCTTTTTTTTATTTTTATAAAAACGCGATTTTTAATTAAAGTAGGTGTGATTCCACATCAAGAAAAACTTGCGAATGATACCGCACTTCAAAAGAAAAACATTTTATTTTCATTAATCGATGTCAAATAGATAAATATATTTTTCTCTTTCATCTTCTGTTCACTGATATGCATGTGCAATGCATTTTCCCCACCCCCTCATAAATCAAACAGCAAACGAAATCATCATGCCACTCCTTTGAGTTTAACGACCTAAAAGAGAATAAAGATCTAAAATCTTCAAGGTCGCGGAAGAAATGACGTTTCTCTGGGTAAACGGGGAAAAAAATTCTTCCCTTCCTTACATTTTCCTCTACTCAACTTCAAGGATTAGTCCAGTTTCCGCTTTTTTTTTCATATCGTTTTAGTTCAAAATGGCGGGAGAACCGAGCAAATTTTTTTTCCGGATTATCTGGATACCAGATAAATGGTTCTCTACTGTATGCATAAAAAAAAGAGTTGCAGACTTAGCTCTCCGCTATTAAGTCTTGCTTAAGTCATTGGTACATGATTTGTTGAAATTGATCCATACTTCCGTTTCGACTTAAGACATCCTTGAAAAAAAAAAATTTTTTTTTTAAATATATGAAGACTAAACGAATAATTGATATCACGTTGCTAGTTTACGAGCTTGTTGCCAACCGTGGAAAAATACGCATTAAAAACTATAAAAACAGCAAGATACAATATCAATTCCAACTATCGAGAGTACGAGTTTCCCCACTCCTGAACGGACGTCACTCGATAACGACATGTGACGTCATTGCATTCAACTCCACACGAAAGAAGAGGAAGATTTCACCCGCCCCCAGTGTAAGGGGGCGGGTGAAATAGGAGTGTTAAGAGGTAACGTTGATGAGGGGGGAAAATAAAGCATGTTCAGCTACGCTTCAGGCAGATGGTAGTTTGATAAGAGGGGATGGAATTCAAGCTGAAAGAAAAACTTACTTTCGCGGAAAAATAAGGTAATTTTGAGTTTAGCCGTCGATCGCAGTAAAATTCGGGAGTTTTTCAAATCAATTCCGGAGGGCGGGAGAATAACTCAAAATTCGGGAGACTCCCGCAAAATGCGGGAGAGTTGGCACGTCTGGATGTCTTTACGATCAGTCCACTGCGGGATCAAAGGCTGGATTAAAATAACTTAGAAGTAGTTCGTAGTACTTAGTAGTTCTAGACTTATATCTAGTGGGTCTTCAGCAGTACTTACCATTTACTTATGGGACCAATTGTTTTTGCAACTAACAATGCCTCAAGAGGACTTATTTCAAAATCAGTTTTCAAGATACTTTCATTATCAATGTTAGTTATATCAGCTTCAGTGCCAAAATTTGATTAACCAAATGTTCTTTTTGAAATAAATTCTTCAATATTGAGAAAAGCACAGGCTATTGGATATTTGGGAGATTAAACTTTTCTGTCAATGTTCCTTTAAAAATTTGCAACATAACTTGTGAGATTTCCCTCTCAAGTTTCTGATGAAATAGTGCATCGTTATTCTTGAAGCATGCGTTTTGTTGATAAGCTGTCTTGCTCATTAACTCTTGGTGTCTGTTTCGCATGCATTTGTTAAAGTCAACGTTTTCTACATCGAATGGGAAAATATCGCATTTCATAAAAGCATTTTAACTTCATCAGTTGATGCCTCAAAATCTTATTTAAAAATGGATGTAAAATTTTCTCGACACATTGCTTTACAATTCTTTCAAGATCTAACGCGATATTTCCATGAATTAGGTGGAAAACTAAACCAGAAAATTAGTTTTGATGAACAAAACTTGCTCAGTTTCAAATTGATATGAGATTCATACCTATCCAGAACAAGCAAAATAGGGAATTTGATAGCATTTTTAGTTAGCCATAGGTATATTTGTAAATTATTTGTAAATGTTGCTGCGGTCATCGTTCCATTTCGTGAATCGCTTTTTCCAAGAAATATATAGCAGGGACTGATTCTGTAATATCTCAAAGAATTTTTCAGTAAGGAAAAACTACCAATGGAGGCACTTTTTCTTTCCTAGGTACTTTAGAATATAAATCCTTATAATTTTTAGGGCCAAAGATTTTTCCCAGTTAAGATCAGTATTCAATTCTTGTTATTGTAAATGCAATCACTTTCTAAAAGAATGCCAGGGCTACTTCCCTCCTAAAGATTATTCGAAGGTTCTTAAAACCAGTATTTCGAATATTATCTCTTCGAATATTATATTTCGAATATTAATCTTCGCATTGCACTGAGTTATTGGTGGATGTCGCATTAAAAAAAACTTCACTCATTTTTCACCTGGATGATTGTTTTTAAATGGATTTTTCCCACCATTTCCCGTCAGGACATTAAAGACCGCAATAAGATAATAATTTAGCTAATTATTGGCACAAAAACCTGCAAAGAAATTTTCCATTCAAGCTTTTATTATTATATTTAGTCAGTAAACATAGTTTATTAAGGTGTCTAAGATGCGATGTAATAACTAATCACCACATTTATAAAGATAAATAATAAATAAATTATTATTATAATTCTTTAAATAAATTTAGCAATTAAATTTGCATTTTGAAATGAAATTGTTACAGGAACTATTCATACAACATTTAACTGAAATTTAGGAGTCCTCTATGTTGTAGAACTACTAATTATCCATGTAAAATCATATTTCACACATACTGTTCATTCACTGGTTAGAAGTTGTTTTTTGTATTTTTAACATAATTTTGATGTATAATATGACAAAAGGTACAAGAAAATTAAAATTTTTTCTTTTATTTTCATTAACTTGAAAAAATCCCAGTAAAGGAACACACACTTCATTGGTTTTTCATCGTTTCGTAACCCAGTTAATAAACACCGTCTAATCTCAGTACTCGCTTATGTTATGATGCTTAAAATAAATAAAATGTAACTTCCATAACCATATTTTGAATTCTTTTTTTCACAATGAGAAAAAAAAGGCATTATTATATGCAATTAATTGTACTTTAAACGGATAACTACAAACACTGACCTTATAATTTTGTCAAAGAAACAAGGCGTTGAACAGATACTAACAAATTCAAAACTTTTTCCAGAGAAGACTCTAAAACCAGGTAACTCAATGCATTGTTAGATGACTTCCTATTGTTAGGTAGTAAGCTACTGTTACCAATCAATCTAAATTCAAACGTTTAAAATCTTATTTTTAAAAAATATCTATGAAATGTTCCTTCACTGGTTGGTTTACCCTATATCGTCTTAATCTTAAAAGAAATTTCCGGAAGTGTTTCGCAAACTATTTTACCAACTATTTAATTAAATTTTAACATTTTTAAAAATCTTATTCTTTACCCTTTTACGTTTATTATTTCTTCATTAATATACTAATAAATTTTTTCAGTACTTTAATTTAGGCTTTCCTTAATGTAAAGTTCTTTTTAAATTATAGTCAAGTTTTTTTAAAAAGAATTATTGTCTGCTAGCTAAGAATAAAACCTTGTTAAGAAATGAAAAACATTCTGCTGTTTAAAATTATTTAATGCAAAACAACTGATTATTTACTAAGCATACTATTTTTTGTGTGAAAAAAGTATACAAATTATTGATTGCCTTTTTTTTGTTTCTTGCGACTTCAACATAGATTATCTAAAATAGTGCTGATGTTTTATAAGTCACTACAAAGAGTATTTATAGTGATTTCGTAACTTAATTAATAGTTAGCACTAATTAATTAGCATATTTGAGGTCACCCCCAGTAACGATTAAGATTAACACTTAGTTCGTGAAAATCTGATCATTAGAACGAATTTGATTCGTTCTAATGATCAGAGTGTGATTCGTTTTTTTTTTCCTCGTTTTTTTTCTCTTTTTTTTTGCGGACTGTACATAGATATTCATGAATGAAAGTAATGGTACTTTTAATTGCTGACAGAAACAATACTATAGTGAGTATTTACCTTTTTATATCCCACTTTGCACCATCTAAGAATAAACCAATGATGTAAACACCATCATCAGGTGCAGTATCTGAGGCCTCAGCTCTCAAGACCTACACAAAATAAATTATCTACGAATTATAGAATTTTAATGTTAATCATATAGTGCAGCTTTGAGGAGAACTTCTCTAGACTAAAAGTCTACAGCTGCCTGCTACTTTGGCAACATGCGAGAACACATTTCTAATGGGGGTGAAATTGAGAAAAGTAGGTGTCGATTGGTTTACTCACGACAACCTATGCAAAGATTAAGACAAAACTATTCACCCCACACCCCTATTCGAAGTGTCCTTTTCTCGTAACCATAGTACCTGCCACGACGCGAGACGGATGTCTGGACGAGTTCTCCTGAAAGCCGCACTATATAGATGGCTGACTGAAAGTAAACAATAACAAGCTTCCTAATACAAGAAAATTAGAAAACTTCCGCTTATGTTATGTTTACGAGGTGATGGGTGAACAGGTTTAATATTCTAAGAAGTTTTATTATTGTGATTTGTGTTTAAATTTCTGCATAGTTTTACCATTCATAAGAGTTTTCTGTAATTTATAAATTCTAATAGGCTATGAGCCTAAAATAAATTCAACAAAATTAATATCACATCATAAAAAAAAATGTGAGGTTACCCATGTTTTGAATGTTATCCCTGACTTGGTTATATTTGCGTAAAAAAGTACCGTTTGTTATTTTTTGGGCAGCATCATAGCAAGCGTGCGCAATCTTCCAAATTCACTTGTTGTTTGTTTCATTGAAACTCAGATTGGAAGAATGTTTTATACTGAAAACACTATGAAAGGGTGCGTATCCAAATCTATCAACAAAAAATAAGCACCTTTCAACTATTTCTTGAGCACTACATGCATTAACAAGATGCAAAATAATTTTCAAAGACTTTACATGATCATGATAAAATAACTAGTTTCTGACAAAGAACTCAAGCAAAGAATATCAGACGGCGGAAAATGAAGCCTGAAATTGAGAATATCTTGCAAAGTGCAGCAGAGTTGCACATGAGAGTGCTAGAATCTCACAGAACCCAGCTCAGTAGACGCACAAGCAGACTCCCAAGTATTTAATCAAACCTGTAAAATGATTGGCGCTTACATACGCTGTGGACCGACGGTACGCTGAAATAGAATGTGGTTGAAAGAATCGTGAAAACGTTGAATAGAACAACGCGGCGAAAAGCGACTGGGTAAAGAAAAAAAATCTCATTTTCGAAAAGGGAAAATTAAGCACTTTTTAAAAACAGGCAATGAGAAAAGCACATTTCAGGGCTTTTAAAAATCAAAAATAAGCACTTTTTAAAAACGCTATGCACCATGAAGATCACTTTACACTGAAAACACTATGAGTAAAATAATATTGGATGGTGCGGTTCAATTGAATTATTGACTAAGTCTTATGCTTTAAATTCATAAATGAAATTCATGAATTCCTTTAAATTCCTATAAAATACATATATATTTATCTATACTCTTACCACATATTCAAAAGCCAGTTGGTCAATGGGTATTTTGTATTTCCTTGCGTAGTTCTGCATGGCACCTGTCAGAAAAGCCTGAGTGAAATAAAAGCCAGATATCCAAAACACAGGTGGCTTTCCATTGTCATACCAGTTCTTAAAGAAAAGAAGAGAAACAATAACAATTATACTAAAGTAACAAATAAACCATTTGACAGAACAAATGTTGTCAATAAAAACAATAATAAGCTATCTATTAAACCAGGGGGATGGGTAAACTTTTTTGGTCGAGGAGAAAAAATCGAGAAAAATAAGTTTGGTGGGCCGAGTAAAAACTTCTAAAATAAAAATAATAAATAAAAAAACGATATACAAGTTTTAATTTAAATATTTAGTGAGAAGAATGAAATTGCGATTTCATGTTCTTAAAAAACTGCTACAGCTTTATTGCAGATAAGACATACTGGTTCATCTTTCACAACTGTAAAAAAAATGTTTCCAAGTCCATTTATCATTGAACGCATGGCACCCTGAATCAACTTAGCGTTTTTTAGTAGCTATTTTTGAGTTGAAAAATTTTACAAATAACTCAAACAAGTACTAGCTGTTTTATACATTTAATAATTTTACCATTATTTACAATGAGGTTATATGTGCAATGTTTCCATATGGAATAAATAATGTTAGAACTCGCTTCGACAGAAAAATCCGCTCATCGGAGCTTGAAATGCGCAGTCTGCCACACGTGAAGTACAATTCAACTATATTAGATTCCATATGTCTGCTCCATATGAAAGACAAACACTCGTTGGAGCCAATCTACAGCTATTCTAGAAAGAGCTTCAGCTTTCAGCATTTTACCATTTGAAGCTATTTCCATCAATTTATGTTTTGTAAAACAAGTATAGAGAAAGTAAAAAGGTCATCAGTACTCAGTCAAAAAAAGAAAGAACAAAAATCGCTTTAAACAAGACAAGAAAATGGATGTATATTGTTTATATTCGCCAGAGATCGGAAAGTTAAAATTCTATCCGCGGGCCAGATAAAATCTTCCGTCGGGCCACAGTTGGCCCATCCCTGTATTAAACTATCTATTAAGAAAGTTAAAAGTCATCTCACAAAGGTGGTTTCTTTCTTCTAAGAAAGACAATCTTCTAAGTACATGTAAACAAAAGTTATCATATTCCTTTAGGAGTTGGACACAAGAGCGTTGATGTAGGGTCAAGGCAGAAGTATGATAAGCAGGATATTCTTTATTATAAACTATAGGTGTCTGTTAGTATTTATCCCATTTTACAGCCCACAGACAAAAAATGACTTACTTCACTTTTTAGTTTGAAATAAACAATCTACCAGATGAAATTCCTTGTTTATATTTGAATAAATATTTGATAGTATATGGATATTTTATTTTATCCGTCGTTGAACAGACGACCCAATTTTGGGTTTACGACTAATAATAACCAACTCCCTAGCCTTGTAATTTTGAACCAATCCAGAAAACAAGGAAACTCCTGGATCAGTGCCCCCAGAAATATTGATTTGCTATGGGAACATGCAGGACTTTGCGACTCCACAGATTTAATGTGCATCAGTCACCATTTACTACACGGGAAGTCTTCGGTTGGCGGGTATCGAACCCACCGACTCTTGGACATGGGCCCAGTGCCCTGCCAACCAGGCTATCCCGGCCTTCGAACACTGGTATATGGAGTAATAAAAGTCGAGACAGAAACAAAGACTTATTTTGGTAACTGAAATTTTTTAAAACAGTTGAGCGTCCAGCATATTTGGTGCCCTGAGCCCCTTTTTCCCATGGTTTAGCATGTAACTATAGTATCAGGGAGTATTTAGTTATAGTGCACCTGAAGTAAGGTGATTTGTACCTAGAGAACAGGTACAGGGTACATATGTGAGATTTTTGTACTTTTTTGAAGTATAGATTATAAAAATTTTTATAACAGTCAACTGAGTAATGCTAATCGCTTTTATAATAGTGCCTGAAAAATATTCAATTTTATGTTACTGTTTGCAGAAATTTTAGTAGCTTTTTTTCAAAAATGTAAGTATATTGCATTTAAAAATTTACTTCTTTTATGACCCTTGCAAATAATAGATCAAATGTTTTAGCAATTGAACATTGATTCTTTCTTTATAATAAATACTGTAAATCAACAACGTCTAATAAAAAGTATTTTTATTTTTTTAAATACTACTTAAAACACCCTCAATGCAGTGTGTGACCTCAATGTTAAAATCATTTTTGTTTAATGGCATGTTAATACTCCTTTCATAACTACCTAATTTAACATGGATTTTTAGTTTTGAAAGTTCAAACAACAAGCAACCGTAAATAATAACTTAATACTACCAAAATAAAATTATTTTGAAATTTTTTAATGATAAACCTTGTTTTCTGGAATACATTAATGAATATAACTAGTTTTGGTGATGTATGATTTTATTTGCCATCCTTAGCAATACAGTCTAGATAAAATCTTTTTCTGAATTACTTAATTCCTTGGAACATTTAACACTAAACATTCCAACACTTAATATATACCTAATTCTACCATAGCCGGTCAAATGACCGTACTTTATGTTTCTTGATGGAATGTATGAAATATGGATGTTAGGAAGGAAATAAACTTTAGGAAGGAAATAAATTTTTTAAGAAGGAAATAAACTTAAAAAAACTTTATTGTAATTAAACAAAATTGTATATTGCCAATTCTTATGTATTACAAACACAAAGAATAAGAGTTTTTGCTCAACGCATTTTTGACATTATAGGGTGTTTCCATTGTACCTTTTCCACAAGCATATTTCTTCTAATTATCATTATTTCTATAATTCTTATAATTATTCTCATAATATTAAGAATATATAAGAATTATAATTCTTATAATTAATATTATTTCTTCCAAGAACTTGTGCTGTCTTGATTGTTTCGACATTTTTCTGGGTAAAAAGTAACAGCTAGTTAGAAATGAAGTAAAGCTATCAAAATTAAATACTAGCTACTTACTCAAAGTAATTAGTTTTTGTCACTTTTTCTTACACAAAAATGCTAACATAAAATTTTAGGTACTTTCTTGAAAATTGAATTCACAATTATTTTGATTAAACTCACTACGCAACAGTCTTTGCAGAAACGTGCAACTAATCAAATACAATGCGTTGAACACGCATTACATCATCATTTCTGATCCGATAACCTTATAAGACAATTAACTGTTCTCCCGGTCATATGACCGGTTATGGTAGAAATAGGTATAAGACAAGTACTATTCTGACCAAAAAAAAAAAAAAGAATATTAACTGTATAAAAGTCACAAATGTGCAAAAACGATAAGATGAAAAGCGCATTTTCGATGCAAAAGTTCTTAAACGGTCATTTGGCCAGTTTCGTGTTAAATAAATTGATAAAATTTATTCGAAAAAAATAAATAAAAATAATAAATAAAGCATAAAGAATCCTCATAGTTAAACAAAGAAGTATAACAAGTAAAGGATTGTGTTACAGAGTAGAAATGTGTGCCCCTTGGCTTGGGAACACATTTTGTTGAATCCTGCATTGTGTTATTTATCAAACAATATTGTGTGTACAATATTGTTTGATAAATTAACATTGATATCAAATGTTTTAATGTGTCTTAGCTGTTTTAAAAAGATTTATAAAAAAATGTAACAAAAATTACTTTTTGGTGCTAATCTTGGTGATAAAAATTACCGCCAAATAGGGACACCCAATTATAAATTTTTACCAAAGGTTTTCATACTTGTAAAAACTGCAATCTCTGCAAGAAATCATTGATGTAGCTTCCCAGGGGTTTCAGTGATGGGTAAGACGAAGAAGCCCACATGACTGGGAGTCGTCCAATCAAAAGACTTCCTGTTAAAGCTTCCAGTTCTGAAGACATCACGATCATGCCTTTTAAGGCTTTTCGTAATTGTAACAGAGATGTACGGATAACTGTAAGCAGCCTGAAATTGAACAATAATTCACATTAGTTGAGTTAATGATTGAACCTATTTAATAAAATAACATAATCACTTAGAAAACTGTGAGGTAGTGCACAAGTTGAAAAGCAAATAGTGCTATTAATTAAAATTTATTTTCTCTGACGAAGTTTCAACAATACTGTTGATTGAATGAATGAACATCTTTATTAATTATTAACATTGATTGATTTGCATCATGCACAAATCTTAGCCTGTTCTCTAAAGACGTTTTTAAAAATAAAAACAAGTTTTGTGTATGATAATAAACATATTAGATAAAGGAAAATTTTTTATTTTGAAAGGAGTCACAAATCTGTAGAGCATGAAAAAAAATAGATGTTCAGTTTCAAATTTTCTTAAAAAAATACATAAGAACCCTTATAAAGAGATATATTTTACTTGTGAAATTATACAACATTACATTAAGCAACATTTTGAGATAAAAATATTTTGTTGCAATTATTAAACTGTAAGAAAGTTATGGTATTTTCTTTTAAAATAAGTTATATATTTACTTTTAAAACTAATTTAATGTAAAACTGTGTTCATAATTACAAAACAACTATTTAAAATTCTATAGCAATATTAAGAATAACTTTTCACACAATTGCTAAAAAATTTCTTGCGTGATAACCAAAAGTTGAATGACCACTGTTGAACTATTAACAAGCAAAGGTTGAATGAGAATTTTAAAAACATGTAATTTGGCGATAAAATTGCAATAATAACCCAGCAAAATACTTGGTTTAAATTCTAACCTAATAGAATTGAAAACTTAATATGTTGAACCAAACGTTTTTTGACTTAATGAAATAGTAATTACAATGTAAATGAAGTCTAATTTAATGTAAAACTAAGCTCATAATTATGCAAACAACTATTTAAAAGTCGATAGCAATATTAAGAGTTAACTTTTCACACAGTTGCTAAATAATTTCTTGGGAGACAAATATTAGCAACCAAAGGTTGAATGAGAATTTAAAAAACTATGTCATTTGAGGATAAAGTTGCAATAATAACCCAGCAAAATACTACATTTAAATTCTAACCTAATTGAATTGAAAACTTAATCTGATGAACCAAATTTTTTTTTTGTTGACATAATGAAATAATTTTGGTATTTTTTATATAAATAATTTTTATTGGGTGAACAATCAAATTTCCATCGTTTTCTATCAAAAATTAGCAGTTTATTGTAAAAAACCGTACATTATCTTTTATTGAAAGTATTCTCCATCATTCTGGGAGCATTCGGATACCACATTGTACGAACTCTTCATCTTTTTAGGATATCCACAAATCGACCCATTCCTTGGTTTCTTCAAATGATATAAATTTCTGGGGCAACAGACCATGTGCCATCGACTGGAATAGGTGATAACCTGAAGGGGCAAGGTCTGGCGAATACGGCGGGAGGGGTAGGACTTCCCATTGAAGTGTTTCTGCATAGCAAAATCAATTTTCATGCAAAATCGACATTCAAGGTCTCTTGGCTTCAGTTCATATGAAACCCAACTTCCTTGTTTATGGATCATTTTAAACGACGCTTGCTGAAATTGCTTGGTGAGTTACTTGTAATGTAAGAGAAACCACTTTTTGCGTTTAAGATTAGTCTGCTTCCAATAATTCTTCCAATTCCTTGCCTTCGTACAATTTTGACCCTCCACTTAGTCTTCCACGTCAAACTCATCGTTTTTAAACTTCTGAAATCACTTATGACAACTTCTCTCCCTTACAGCAACCTTGCCATACGCTTCTCCAAGCAATCGATGCGCCTCGGCTGCAGTTTTCTTTAAATGAAAGAAGTAAATCAAAAGCTCCCGCAAATGAAGCTTATTTGGCCCGAAACTTGATATTTTTGCACGAAAACAATTACGTAATTCTAATACAGAATCACTAATACTTTAAGGTCATGTTGTTACCAGATGAACAAACTTACAATAAGATGTTTAACACCAGTCAATTTCTACATAACCTTCTGGTAGTTCTATTTTATGACGAACGGCGGAAATTTATTTGCACACCCAAGAGTTCATATAAGTCCTTTTTTTTAAGAAACAAAAACAATTGCAAAGCAACAGCGGTTCTCAGTGAGTGAAGTGTAATAATGTGCAGAGTGACTATAGCGTGTACTAGTACTTTGCATATTTGTGCAGTAAATCAAAAATGAGAGATGAAGAAAGAACTTGCTTATTAAATCTCTCCATTTCTTGAACGAGAACCGTATTCATGCTCTCACCGTAACAAACGGGATATTTTTCACCAGCTCTCTCCAAATTGAAATTCCCTGGTAGCTGAAGGAGAAACAATATCATTTCAGATCAGGAGCTGGACTGATTGATATTTATGGTCTCTTTAAGACAATAAAAAATACTATTGGTATATCAGGGTGTGTAGCCAGATTTTTCAACAAAAAATAAGCACCTTTTAAGTACTTTTTAAGAACTCAAAAAATACTTTGAATCACTTTCCAAAAACAAAAAAAAATCATAAATTGGATCTGTGCAATAATAAAAATTATTTTTTTCTATCGTTTAAAGTTTATAAACATAAAATCATAATAAATTTATATAATAAAATCAATGAAATTCAAAAACTTTACATAATCATGATAAAATAAATAGTTTCTGATAAATATTACAAAGAAAATTGTGAAAATCATGCATTTTTTGTAATTTAGAAACGACAATTGATACGGCAAAGAAAAAATCTACTTTAAAAGATAGAAAATTAAGCACTTTTTACAAACCCTGAATAAAAAAAGCACCTTTAAGGGCCTTTAAAAAACGTAAATCTAAAATAAGCACTTTTTAAAAACACTATGCACCCTGTATATAGATAGACGAAAAATGAATGTAGAGGGACTACCTCAGTATATTTATAACCGGTCTAAGTTGGTCTTAATTATTACGCACCAAGCTGACATAAGACAATTAAATTACTTTTTCATTAGTTGATCACTTGTCTAATTGAACAATCAAATTGTTGTCTCACAACTGGTCAACATACATAGACTTCATGGATTCAAATGACAAAATGGATTCCCTACATTTGCTAAAAATTCCAATGCAATTTTGAAAGTTACATTGAAGTTTTTAAGAAATCTTGTGTTTCAAAATATTTAAGAGAAAACCGATTTTTGTCAATAACTTTTCTTGACTTTAGTTGAATAAAATATGTTATAAGTACACTGAAATTTGTGTAAGTTGAATACTTGGAGGACAAACATTTCACGGCTCACTAACAAATTTATTGTATTTGATCATTAAGATCAACTTAGAACAGATGTGGTCACCTTAGAAAAAGACTTCTGATCTGATAAACTATTTCATACTCAAGAATATTTAGGTTGAATTTTTAGTTGAGTTATTTATCCTTTTGTAGTAAGATATGTAATGACTCAAACCTAGAAAATTTATCAGTAGAAAAAATGGCCATCCCTGTCATTTGTTCTAAATGATTCTGTTTACCAATGTGACAACGAAACGTGTATAGGTTGTAATAAAAGGTTACTATTTGTGATATTTAAACGTTGTTCTTAATCATATTCAGCTTTTAAAAGCTTCATTTTGATAAGTAAAGGGTGACAAACGAAATTATGATGGCTATGTGGTGCAATGGCTGCCTTATACTTCCCAGACAAATTCATACCCAATACCCATCGATCTAAAGCTGAATGGGTTCCAAGCTGCTGCCAGGGTTCAAACCCTAGTCTTAGTAAATTATTGAGCCATTGCAGTTTGTCCTCTTTTGTAATTTAGAACAATTGACACTGCAAAGAAAAAAATCTTTCTAAAAGATAGAAAATTAAGCACTTTTTACAAACCCTGAATAAAAAAAAAGCCTTTAAGAGCTTTTAAAAAACGTAAATCTAAAATAAGCACCTTTAAGCACTTTTCAAAAACACTACGCACCTTGTTTTACACTCCCTGTATTTTCCAGGCTTTCCCTATTCTCCCTGTGGAGTGGCAACCCTGTCAATAACTCAACCAGTTTTTCTTCCTTAAGAGAATATGTATAGGAATGGAAACAAACCTTGGACAAAATATCCTCTGCAATGCCAATTAACTGGTGCTCAGTAGTATCACCCTCTGACATTCCGCCTGATCCTTCAATCAGTAAGATGTTGTCGAGCAGTTTTCGACTCTCCTGCAGCTCTCTTGTAATGTCCACATTTTCATGCATACCAAACACTTCAGGCTCTTGAGTTGCAGGAAATTTCTGAAAAGAAGTATACAATGCAGTGTTTTAGGAAAAAAAATACAAAACAGTAAACACCCTAATCTTATGCTCTGAATTACAAAGTACTCCAGGGAGTAAAGCCATATCTTTCAACAAAAAATAAGCACCTCTTAAGTGCTTTTTTAGCACTCAGAAAATATTTTTAAGCACTATATATATTAACAAAATGCAAAATAATTTTTAAAGATTTTACATGTTCATGATAAAGTAACTAGTTTCTGACAAAGAACTCTTTTCTTGATTGTATTAGCCACCGTAAAAAGATCGAGAGAATTTTCGGTTCGAAAAATGAGAGTGGAAATGAAGTAATTGAGCATATCTAGTGAAATGCAACAGAGTTGCACATGAGAGTGCAATAATCTTAACGACCTCATCTTAGTAGACGCACATGCGGACTCGCAAGTATTTCATCAAACCTGTCAAATGATTGACGGATGGATTAACGGAAGATTGAAATGGATTGTGGTTGAATGAATCCTGAAAATGTTGAACAGAACAATGTGAAAAGCATTCTTGTATATTACGTGCCGAAAATCGACAGGGTAAAGAAAAAAATCTCATTTTCGAAAAGAAAAAATTAAGCACTTTTTAGAAACACCCTATGAAAAAAGCACCTTTAAGGGCTTTTAAAAACGAAAATCGAAAAGAAGCACCTTTAAGCACTTTTTAAAAACGCTACACACCATGTACTCCCTAGAAAAAAAAGGCAGGGCACTTCCTCACAGAAAAGGGCAATATGAGTTTTGAAAGGGCACTCACTTAACATCGTTAAAATTTGATCAAAATGTGTAATATTATCCAATAACTGAATTTGATCCTTAACAATTTTTAAATTATCCTCTTATACATTCTACAAAAATAATTACAGTCTATAAAAATAATTAAAGGCACGGTAAGAGACAATCATTCAGAAATTTTTTTTTCTCAAAAAAAGCAAACTAAAAAAAATAAATAATGATAATTGATAAATAACTCGAAATTTTTTTTCTGTCATTTAAGTTGAAAATTATGAGAAAATGAACATTTAAAATCACTTTAATTCATTAATACACCCCCGAAAAAAGAGAAGATTCTGACAAAATATTTGTTGTAGTAATCAGAATTAAACCTATAAACAGATAATTTTGCCATTGTGTATTTATTATTTAAACAATGAATTATTTTTTAATGGAATATGAATAAAAAAGCTGTGTTTTCATAAGATTGCAGCTTATTTTTACAAAAAACGCAAATAGGGCGCATCAAAGAGCAGACAGGGCGGGCCGCCCTTCAAAACCTGCTTAGGCAGAATACTAAAAATAACATGTAGAAAAAAAGTCACTCCTTAAAATGTAACAGAAGTTTTTTAAATTTCCAAACAAGTGCAAAATTTAAATTCTGAAATTAGACACAAAAATGCACTTTTTCTTAACTAAACACATACTTTATGAAGATAAAAATAGATGTTTAATACTCAAAAAATTGGTAGAAAGTTTTGGTTATTTCAGGTGGTTATTATTTGATTTTTTAAAAAAATGTATAGTTTTATTCTGAAAAAATATTTCTTTTAGTGTCTGAACTTACATATCAGTATCTGAATTAATAGTGTAACTTTAAATAAAGGACTAATTTATAAGTATATTTGAATGTGTCCTGCAACCTTTAAAGTTAGATGAAATTCCATTCATTACATCACAATTAAAATAAATTTGCCTTATATAGAAACAAACAGATTTATAAGTTATGTATTTATATGCATATTTATTTAATTGCATATTTGTCTTAAGTGGTACTGAAATTGTGGCTATTCACTTAAATTGGGCATACATACTTTTTCTTGAGTCAAATGCTTTTAACTAGAATTTTACATGCATTTTTAGAAATCTTCCTTATTTTCTCTCCCAAAAATACCTGCTAGCATTACATGAGAATCACTGTTTTTAACTTTTGTATAAATTCGAGTTTCTGTCAAGCATGCTTTGAAAATAAAGTCATCCATGGCCTTAAACCCTTCATAATTTTAAAAGAAAAATTGAAGAATTTTCAACATAATTAGTAGATTTTTAAAAAAATGAATTACTTGAATGAGTTTTAGAATGTCTTCATAGACATCTACATTCGGTACCATATAATCACCACATACAGAAAGCCTGCAAGAGAGAAAATAAATTTCAACATAAATACAAGACTTAAACAGGGTGCGTAGCCAAATTTTTGAACAAAAAATAAGCACCTCACAAGCACTCAAAAAATATTCTTAAACTCTTTATTTTCAAATAAATATATATATATATATATATATATATATACACATAAACTTTCAAAAATAGGAAGAAGTTTTATTAGTGCACATATCCTAATTATATTATTATTGTGATTGAATGAATTGTGAAAACATTAAGTGTGAAAAAAATGCTTTTGGCATAATTCGTGACTTAAACCGACATGATAAAAAAATATCTCATTTTGGAAAAGGGAATTCTAAAGACCTTTTAAAAACACCCGATGAAAAAAGCACCTTTAAGGGCCTTTGAAAATTGAAAATAAGCATGTTTAAGTACTTATTAAAAATGCTATGCACCCTGTTAATAGACTAATTTTTTAGAAACATGATTTAAAATAGTATTTCTGATTCTGAAAATTGCTGATTTTCAAGATACAGCGTCTCTTAACCATCAGACAATGCATTTACTATGAAATTTTCTCAATAAACATAGTTATACTAAAAACATTGCTTTACTATAACACTGTTTTACTATAAAACTATCTGCTATTGCTTTATTGTAACTTTTCACTATAACATTGCATATTGTTTTACTAGAACATTATTATAACATGGTTTTACTGTACCTAGTTCTTCAATGGAAATTGAAGTTTAGCAGAAAGCCAAATGTTTGCTCTCACTTCTAATTTTTACTTATTATTCCATAGTGCCAAATGTTACTTAGCAAAACTTTTTGGTACATTTCATTCAAGTCGATTTTGGAGGCAATAATAACAGATAATTAAATTACATGTACAATGGAAAAATACAAAGACAGCATTATCTTTGCTGTTCAACCTAAAAAGTATTATAAAATTTCAGTGGCAAGAAAAAAAGTAAAACAGCAAGGAAAAATAAAGATTGCCAGCAAAAACCTTCTATATCTCTTCACTCTGAAATCCCCACATAAAGTTGGGCAGACCATCAAATTTTACCTATTCATGACATCTGTCTTTTATAGAGCAAAAGAAAATATTAATGGTTGTGGCTCACCCCAACTCTAAATTACACAACCTCTTTTCTGGAATATCTTAATTTAACATCTTTGACTCCTTAAAGAAATATTAGAAGCGAATAATGTGTTCGATTAAAATTTCCTTTCAATGCCTTACACTCAAAAATATTCATATTAAACGATGAGGACTATTCATTGTACTTAGCCTTGATTACTGTAAATGTAACCTTTGATTTGGATTCATTAATACAACTATCCAACTTAAACATAGCACATCAAATCTAAGCTTGATAGTACATTTTATTTTATAAGCGTCCTTTAACAGCCTACCCAATTTTTTGGGTTAATGATTACTAATGTTCAACTCTGTAGCCTTGTGATTTTGAACCCAATCCAGAAGACAAGGGAACTCCTGGATCAAGTATTGAGAGAAACTCATGTTTGAACTAACCCGCATTTGCTTAACATGGTGATGAAAACCATGCGGATCTCCCACGGCTAGCCAGACGTCAAAGGGACTCTAACTTATGATACATTTCCCACTGAGGATGCTTGACGTCAACACTGTGGTCGGTGCAAGCCGGATGCAAAAATTCGTATCGACCAGCTATCACAGGGATTTGATCACAGGTCACCTCATTGGAAGGCAAATGCTCCATCCCTTCAGCTGCCAAGGCTCTTGATAGTAGATTTTATTTTATAACCATCATTACAGCCGACCCAATTTTGAGTTTACGACAACTAATGCTCAACTCCGTAACCTTGTAATTTTGAACACAATCCAGAGGACAAGGGAACTGCTGGATCAAGTATTGGGAAACAATTGCTTTTGTGGGAAACTTTTTGATAGAACTAACCTGCATTTGCGTTACAGGGTGAGGAAAACCATGAAACCTCTCACTGTCAGCCCGACGGTAAAGGGACTCTAACCTATGTTCCACCTACCACTGATGATAGTTTACGTCAGCACTGTGAAACAGATGCGGAACTCGCAAGGACCAGCCATCACTTGATTTCAAACCCGTATCACCTCATTGGAAAGCGAATGCTCTATCCCTGAGCCACCTCGACAGTATATTAAACTGATTATCTCACTTACTTGTACTGATCCTCCTCAATGATGTTTGGATTGCAAAAGTCTACTAAGAGTGTAAGTAGGCAGCGCCTATCCCAATCGTCGGTGACCCTACCACCGTAATTGCATTCTCCGACCATGTAGGTGATTGCCTCAAAAGGCACCTCACTGTACTCATTGACAAACATCTGAAGCTGTTGAAGAGATATTCTTAAATCCGATTCATTAAAGCCGTAAGGAATGTTCCAGCCGATGGGACCAAACTTTTTCCGCTCTTGGATGAGCGCATGGAAGAAGCACAGGCCGAACATAAGTTTGTGAAATTCCTGCAAAGCAAACAATTGTGGCACAAGTCATGGATTTCATGGGCAATATTAAAATGATTTATTTAAAGAAAAATTATTGATTGAAAAACACACAAAACATTTTTAATATCTGATTTTTGACTTTAGATCGATTTTCATGTTTTGAAATTGTATTGTAAATATATGGCCATGAAGTTTTAATTAAAAATCTAACATTAGCAGTGGAGATTGTGAGTCCAACTCAAAAATCCTGAAAATTTTGTGAGTAAACATTTCAAAAAATTTGTGTCCTTATAAATTTAAATCACCGATATTTTCAAAACATGGAATTCTAAATAAATTATATGCAGCATAATTTAAATGAATTATTATGTATAAGTTTACTTTTATCTCTAATCACATTTATTGTTCTACCAGAAAAAATATTTACAAATGAAAGAGATGCAAAGCATTAATTCTATTTCTAATATTTTTAAATAAAATCTACAAGAATTTTTGATGATGATTTGATATCTTGAAACATCTACTATGATTTCTTGAAACTTCTAGACCTTGGATTTCCGGAAACTTAATCCAGATTTTTTCCGGAGCACAATCATCTCTGCATTAGCATTTACAGCACTTTCAAAATGGAATTTTAAAAATTTTGTAGCTCATTTGGATTTATTAACCCACTGGCGGTGTAGCGAATGGGCAAATTTGGGAGAAAGTTTCTCCCTTATACACTATTTCAGTTTCATACTACATGGAAAACCCGGTTTTGTTATGCAGAGAAAACGGCATGTTAAAATAAGGCTTTTTACACGCAGAACTGTGAGCTGGTTAAAATGCAAATAAATAAAAAAAAATAATACAGCCTTTTTTTTTATACAGATACATATGTTAAAAGTTGTTATTGAATATGGAGTATTTTTTGCAATAAACACCGATGCTGGTAATGAAATTCCTATCCATTTCTAGCTCTGAAACACAATCTTCCAAATCACATTTAATTTTACCATTGCAAACATATTTCTTTATTATGTAAAAAATTTTTTAAAGGAAATTATCTGAATATGACATAAAAAATAGTTTAAAGAAAAGTCCAGATTGTATTTTCTAATTGTGTTTGTGTTTTTTATTAATAAATGGGTAAGTTAAGATATTCAACATTGAATATTTATAAACCAGCTATTAAGGTATAAGGCAAGATATTTATTTTGTGATTTCATAAATCTCAAATAAGTCTTAAATAATTTTAAATTTTCATGCATAGTATATATTAATATAAAAAGCAATTTTTAATGCAGTAACGTTCTTTAAAATGTATTGCCATGATTTATTTTTATAAACATTTCAATTATAATTAAATTTATAAAATTTAACAAATTATAAAATAAAATTTATGAAAGTATTAAAAAAAATCTTATTTAAATCAAGTTAATCAGATTTTTTTGTTAAAAAGACACAGGAACTTTGGTATTTACTGTGTTTTTGTTTCCACATCCATTGAAGAAGTCTGTGTCACTTATAGGAGTACCCAAATAAGACTGCAGCAAGTTCTGTTTCAAGCCAGTGGGAGGTTCATTGGTCATCTTGACACTGCTTTGTAAAACTGACACAGGAAACTGAAAAAATAAGCACTCAAAAATTATTTTTAAGCACCATATACATTAGCAAAATGCATAATATATTTCAAAGACTCTACATGATCATGATAAAATAACTAGCTTCTGACAAAGAACTCTTTTCATGATTATATTAGCCATTATAAAATGATCCAGATAATTTTCTGTTCGGCATCAGTGGCTGGAAAATGAAGAATGAAATTGATAATATCTCGCAAAATGCAGTAGAGTTGCACATGAGAGGGCCAGAATCTCAACGAACCCAGCTCTGTTGATGCACATGCGGACGACTCACAAGTATTTCATCAAACATGTCAAACGATTAGCGCTTTCATACGCTATGGATACGCCGAAATGGATTGTGGTTTAATGAATTGTGAAAACATTGAACAGAACAATGTGAAAAGTACGCTCTTCCATAATACGTGGAGAGAATCGACATGAAAAAGGAAAAAAATCTGATTTTCAAAAAGGGAAAAATTAAACACATTTTTTAAAAACACCCAATGAAAAAAGCGCCTTTAAGGGCTTTTAAAAAACGAAAATGGAAAATAGGCACTTTTAAGCACTTTTTAAAAAAGCTACGCATCATGTTAGATAACTCTGCTTCCTATATTGGTCACATGTCTATTGGTCATTATGATTAAAAAGTTTTTTTTAATGGTGGATACTTGGGTCTATTTCCCATTGCTCTCAGAAATTCTGGAATTGACACTCTCTTATCGTTACTCAGTGGGCACTCATGGCTAAGCCACAACGGTGGAGTAGCGTTGCCCACGTCATACAACCCCAAACACGTTTATAGGGCTGGTTACGTTCACACAATCATACAGAAGAGAGGACATATAGAACAGAGAGAGAGAGAGAAGCTTACATCCATGCCTACGGTGGGATTCAAACCCACAGCCACTGGCCTTGTAGGCCAGTCCAGTAACCACTAGACCAGTGATCGGCATGACCAGTGATTATGATACAATCAGGGATGCCACTCTAAAAATATTTCAAGACTGAACTTATTTTTTGACCAAATGATACTGTCAATCGTTGTTTACTAAACTTTTAGAAATTTATAGCTCACTGACACCAAAATTTACCTTTCTACCTAGCCTACATATTAAGTCAATCATTTTATTATTTTTTCTATAAATGTTTTTCTTTATTTTATGTTTTTTTAGCAAACAAAACGAAAATAACAGCTAACCTTGTATATTTTTTTACAACTATTACTGAACAACCTGAAACCATTCATATCTCTATTTTTCACTTTACCGTTATTTATTTTTGTTGTAGCACTTAATTTCTTTCTTTATTTAAAAAATAATCTTGATTTAACTTTAGTCAGCATGACAATAGGTTAGGTTGGGGGAAGCAAACTCGAGCAGATTTAGATTCAGCAATAGTACAAATTTAATTACACAAGTAGATGAAGTTCAATCAATCCCATTTGTCAAGACTAATAAGATTTAGTGAAGCTGACAAAAAGAAGATAAATAAAAGTCCTGACATCATTACCATATCATATAATTTCATTAAGATATATTTTTTTATTTTGACCAAAAAAAAATTAAATTTCTAGTGAAAAAAAACAAGAAAATTTAATTTAATTGATAGAATTTATTAGTCTATTGATTTTTCTCAAGACTGATTTCAGTCCCCAGGACTGAAGAGTGGCACCCATGGATACAATGTGTATCAGTGAAAAATATACATCAATAAGTCATAATATTTTACTTATTGCTGATTTTAAATAACAATCAGTAAAATATTGTTGATTCAAATAAAAAAAAACGAGAACCAGAAATGGTATAAAATTTGGAAAGCGAAAAATATATATATTTCTTACGCATCCTATCACTTCCGAACTGCATGTAGAAAGTCATATTTTTTTTGATCCTTCAAAATGATCGAGTACACAAAAAAAAAACTTGCTCTATTTTTTACCTACAAATGGTCTAGCACTTAAAACAAGCACATCTAGAATTAGATATAAAAATGACCATTCGTATCACAGTTTTTTTGACTGGTAAGCAAGCCAGATCCACAATAGTATAGAAAAAGGGTGGACGCTTGGAAACAGTAAGTAATGTCCAAATAAATGTGTCAAAATAACCAGGAGATTATAGGCAATTTCTAAGAAAAAGATTGTATCCAAAAATGTACAAAAAAGTAACTAACATTCAGAAAATTTAAATTGATACTGTTACATAATTTTTTTTTAAATAAAAAAAATAACGTCCAAAACTCCCTCCATTACTATATAATAAGGAATGGTTTGAAAGTAACTTAATTTCATGGGTATAAAATTTCAATTTCAGCAAAAGCAAAGAATTAAGATGGTGAAAAAAAGGTGTGGTGACTACCTTGGCAGACGGATAACTGGTTAGCCAAAGACGAAAGTCTAGATGAGTATTTTCTTCAGTTAGATTGTTGCAGATTTTTTCTAACTCAGGCATCCAAGACACAGCCAGGTGACAATTTTGAAGTGCAACCCATGAGCCTCTCTCTCTGGCATCCTTGATCATAGTTTCTGCGACTGGTCCCTGGGTAAGAATCATGACACAATTAAAAACAGGGTGCATAGCCATATCGTTCAACAAAAAATAAACACCTTTTAAGCACTCAGAAAATAATTTTAGGCACTATATATATTAACAAAATGCAAATTAATTTTCAAAGACTTTACATGTTCACGATAAAATAACTAGTTTCTGACTAAGAACTCTTTTTTTTATTGTATTAGCCACCCCAAAAAGATTGAGAGAATTTTCGGTTCAAAAATGAGGGAGGAAATGAAGTAATTAAGCATATCTAGCAAAATGCAGCAGAGTTACACGTGAGAGTGCTAGAATCTTACCGAACTCAGCTCAGTGGACGCACATGCGAACTCGCAAGTATTTCCTTAAACCTTCAAAATGATTGCCTCTTTCATGCGCTATGGACCAACAGAAGGCCGAACTGGATTGTGGTCGAATGAATCGGGAAAATGTTGAACAGAACAATGTGAAAAGCACGCTTTCGCATATTACGCGCAGAAAATCGACTGGGTAAAGAAAAAAATCTTATTTTCGAAAAGTAAAATTCAAGCATTTTTTAAAAACACCCCATGAAAAAAGCACCTTTAAGGGCTTTTAAAAAAAACGAAAATCGAAAAGAAGCACCTTTAAGCACTTTTTAAAAATGCTAAGCACCATGAAAAAACAAATGATACATTTTATTAAAATTTTGAAAGAGAGGAAAGAAAAAAAGCAGTCACCTGCCCTTGTCCAAGTGAAATGGCAGAAAACTTGTCTCCACTGAAACCTTTGTCTTCGGCAAATGTGAGGAGAGCTGCCATTGGATCAGCTCCTGGAGACAGAACAAAGAGGAGAGGGATGGTGCAACCAGAATCATTGTAGCTCTCGGGTAAATTAAAAGGAGGAGGCTGCACAAATTTCTTACCAAGGTTTGCAGATACAAATTTTGTTACCATCGGCACGATCTAGAAGACAACTTAGCATTACATAAAAAAAATCCTACATAATTATTCTACTAGAAATACACAATTTGTGACACAATACAATGACTCTATAGTAATAATAATAAAAACATTTTCTTATACTTTTTATTTCACATGAACAAATTATTATTTTGAAGAAAAAAATTTGGTCTTAAAAGTACAAAATGAGATGAGTAAATTATTTTGTTTTCTTATTTAATTTTCAGAAATAAGTGACAAAACAAAATTGATCGGTGAGATTAATCTGCCGTTTACAATACTCTGATTGCTATTGTAGATTTATGGGGGTCCAATTGATCCTTTTTTTAAGGAAAATTCTGCTCACTAGAACTTTCCGGTTATCCAGGCTATGCTATAGTACACGTAATGTAGTGTAATAATTTATATAAATTATATTAATAGTAAATCAATGGCTATTGGATTACATTAAAAATATAATACATTTATCAGTTTCCTAAGATTTTAATAGAGAAAAAATTTGCTTCACATTATTTCGAAGAAAAAAAATTTCACCAGGGTGCGTAGCCAAATCTTTGAATCAAAAATAAGCACTTTTTAAAAACTTTTCAAGCACTTTATAAAAATTTTCAAGCACTCAAAAAATTCATATTCAATCAGTGATATCATTGAAAAACAAAAAATTTTTATAAACAGTTTTAGCGTTAAAAAACCCAAAAAGAAACAGACGTAAATCGAAACAATCAGTACTTTCCCACATCATCGAGTGAATTCAACTTGACCCTGAACTCAGAACAAAAGTACCCGTACCCCCTACGTCAAAAAAGTTTTAGAAGTGAAATAAAATAAACAATAATAAAATTAAAATAAATTAAAAAGAAAAACATTTAATAAGGATCTGATATTCTCCATCCGAATTGGAGCATTCGGGTTTCGGTTTCAAAGGTGCATGCATGCGCCATAACGTGGGTATGACATGAAGTCCACGTGAATGATTACGTAGCAAACACCCCATTTTTCGTGAAAAGCATGGGATCCACCAGATATCACTGAAGGGGGGGGAATTATTCGGGGGGAAAAAGCACTTTTTAAAAACGCCAGCTGAAAAATGCACCTTTAAAAGCTTTTAAAAACGAAATCTCCAAAAAAGCACCTTTAAGTACTTTTTACAAACGCTACGCACCCTGTTCACAATAAAAATTTAGGAGATAGTTTACACCATGTCACTTGTCTGATGGTTAATTACTTGCTTACATAAGATAAATCTATATTATCCCATAATTCTTATAATATAGAAATATCTAATTTCTATCAGCTATAAATAAAAAATCTGAAAATAAATAACATGATTAAATTTACTAGGTTTTCCCATGGATTAAATGGTTTTTACCTTAACTAAATATAAGGTGAAAAAGCTAAATAAGGCTTAAAGGTGAAAACTAAAACCTTAACTAAATAAGGCTTAAAGGTGAAAAAGTTTAAAAACAAAACATTTAGTACCTACTTTAAAAATAGTCAATTTTAAAGTGAAGTAGTACCTTATCAAATCTTAAACACCTCAAAAGCAAGAGTCTTTGAAAAAGGGAGAGTTTTTCTTCCCAAATACCAGGCAGTGGAATGCTTTGTGGGTCTTTAGAGTTAGAAATTTCTTTCCAGGATTCTGCAGTAGACATAAATTCATCTCTGTAAAAAAGAAGAAATTGCATTTTTAGAAGACACCTTTTATATTTAAGTGGAAAACAACATAGGACTACCAAAATAAAAGGAAAGTACTAATCACTACAAATATGGAAGTTGATTTTTTACATTAAAAAAGTATGAATGGTTGACCGCGTAAAGCCAAGCACAGATGGCACTAGGTGTTAAAATTTGTCGTAAGACTTCTAGGTTACTACTCTAGATTAATTTTTATGCCTAAGCTTGAAAACGTGTGCTATCCAATATTATTATATTTGTAGTGTTTACAATGCATAGTGACAGCCCCAGACTTTTGTCGGGAGGATTTCTCCTCAAAGCCGCACTGTAATGCGTTTTTTCAATATAAATTTCAACGAAACAAACAACTAGTGAATTCGGAAGACTCCACAAGCATGCTATTATGATATAAAAAAAAATTTTTTAAAAAACCAACGGCAATATTTTGCACTAATATAGCCAAACAAGGGATAACACTAAAAACATATGAAACCATACTATTTATTTATGTTGTGATATTAATTTTTTAAAATTTATTTAAGGCTTACGACTTGTCAGAATTTATGTAACACAGAAAATTCTTATGAATGGTAGAATTACACGTAAATTTAAACACAATAATAAAACTTTCTAGAATATTAAGCCTGTTTACACAGCGCCTCGAAAGCATAACATATAGGTGAAAGGATACGTCGGAAAATTTCTAAATTTCTTCTGGTCTTAGGAAGCTTGTTATTCTTTACATTCTGTCAAATATAAATTATTATATTAATATAAATTCTAATTATTATATTTTTACTTGTAAGAATCTCATGACAAAATTGAGAGTTTTTTGAAAAAATAGAGGAAGAGGTCAATAGTGGTATGTAACAATGCTACAATTCATTGAACCGTAGCACAGAAAAGATACATACACAGTTATCATAAATTTAATAAGGTACAAATACAGGAAAATAGCATTAAAAGCAACTAACACAGATTATTATTTTTTATTTTTTTTAAAAAATGCTTTTCTTTAAACATTAAAAAAATTAGAATATTTAGAACTGGCACAGCTATTTTGAACAAAGTAAATATGCAAACACATGCTTACTTTCATAGCTCCATAAGTTCGTTAGTTGAAACACAAAATCTTTCAACTTACAAACAAGTTGCATGAATCGTGATGCAGAGTCATATTGGAAGACTTAAAAATGCAAGTTTCAAAAATCAAGCAGTTCTAATAACTTTTGTTAAAATAACTCTCGCTGTCATTAATACTTATTCCAATTTTCTTAATTTTTATTAGAGTTAGTAATTTTCATTTGAACATAATTTTTTTTAAAGTTGAAAACTGGGTGTTAATATGCTACTTTCGTAACAGTCAGTTTCCGATTTCTTTTAAAAAATTATTTCTAAAAGTTAATCATGAATGGGAAAGTAAGAAAATTTAAATGAGTTTCACTAACAAAATTATAAATCTCTTTGCATAGAAAAAATTAGTTGAATCCAAAAAATTTATTTGTAGATGGAATTCTGAGTTGTCTTAACATACTTTACCCATTTTAGATGCTTGTTTACCTACTTTTGTGTCACTGTATTTCTCTCTATATATATAAATAGAAGATGTAGGACACAATCTGTAAATTTTGCTACTGGCCAGAGGCCAGTTGTAGCATTTTTTACACTGGCAACTTTTTAACACATGTGGTCACATATTCTAAACCTCAAAACTTTAAAGGATGAAAAAATTGTTGATATTAATGAAGTCATTTTTTTTATAAAGTTTTTCTCAAAGTATGGTAGGCACAAGTTTCATTTCCAAACTGAAGAAAAATTTTAAGAAACAAGCATGAAATAAATCAACATATCAGAACATATAAAATATTTTGACCATGTGAAAGATTATAAAATATTCATAATTCCATATTATTAAAAAAATAATAAAATGCACATAGAAATATTTTCAATGAAAAAATATTGGCAGGCAACTTTTTCAATGCCAGTTTTATTTAGTTGGTTACCTGTTGTCTGTGGCAACCATAAACTCAGTCCTATAACACTGCTAAACTCAACACACATAAAAAAATTTTTTTACATAATTTTCATAACCGTGGTTGAACAGCCGACCCAATTCCTGGGTTTACAACTACTAATGCTCAACTATATAGCCTTGTAATTTTGAGCCCACTCCAAAAGACAAGGGAACTTCTGGATCTGGAATTAAAGATTCTTTTCTTTTGTTGTCAAAACTCTTAATCCCTGAAACGCTTTAAAAAAAAAATTCCTAACATTTTCTTGTATTTAATTTAACTTTTATTTATTTAAATCAACATATCAGAACATATAAAATATTTAGAACATATAAAATATTACAAATATTCATAATTCCATATTATTAAAAAATAATAAAATGCACATAGAAATATTTTCAATGAAAAAAATATTGGCAGGCAACTTTTTCAATGCCATTTGTTTTATTTAGTTGGTTATCTGTTGTCAGTGGCAACCATAAACTCAGCCCTATAATACTGTTAAACTCAACACACATAAATATTTTTTTTAAAAATTTTTATAACTGTGGTTAAACAGCCAACCCAATTCCTGCGTTTATGACAACTAATGCTCAACTACATAGCCTTGTAATTTTGAAACCGACCCAAAACACAAGGGAACTTCTGGATCTGGAACAAAAGATTCTTTTCTTTTGTTGTCAAAACTCTTAATCTCTAAAATTCTTTTTAAAAAAAAATTCGTAACATTTTCTTGTATTTAATTTAACTTTTGTTACAAATTCGAAATTCTTCAAGTGTAATTATTTACAAAATGTCTTATTACGTTGTTTTGTAATTTAAAAAAAATTGAAAATAAGGGGATAAGTGACTTACACAAGCATATTATAATTGTTGTTGAACTGCCGACCCAATTTTTGGGTTTACAACTTCTAATGTCCAACTCCGTATCCTTGTAATTGTGAACCCAATCCAGAAGACAAGGGAACTGCTGGATCAAGTATTGGGAGAAATTTTGTCTTCGTAGAGGACTTTTTTAAGGAATTAACCCGAATTTGGGTTACATGGAGAGGAAGACCACGAGAACCTCCCACAGTTACCCTAACGGCGAGGGGACTCTAACCCATGATTTGTAAACCACTAAGGATATTTCACGTCAGTATATATGATTTTAAAAAAGCATTTAAAATCAAAACTAATCACTTACTTCAAGCCATGGAATACTTTAAAATCTGATAATCTGCACAATTCATCCCAGCATTTATCTTGCAACCATGCTGAAGCAGGATTTGGCGTTGTATTTTCCAGTCCAACACCCCCAGTTAGAAAAAATTTAAATTCTGTTTTTTCTAATTTTCTATCTGACCTGTGGTAAAAAGTTATGTTCATTGAAATATATAACTTATTATTGAGAGTGCACAAAAATACCACAAATATTTATTTAATGCTAAAAAAATACTTAACCGTTTTTAATAAAGCAATGCTTATGTAATTAACTCTTTCCTTACCAACTTTTTCATAAACAAAATGCAAAAAATGAACATATTTTTTTACTTCATTAATAAATACAAGGAACTAAAACAAAACATAATATACAAGTTCTAAGTTGAAATTTAAATTTTTTTTTTATGTGTAAATAACATTTAATTTACCATCAGTTTACTATCCCACATTATCTCAGGCAAATGAAAACAAGTTAAATATTAGTCTTTGTATATGTTCACATCTTCATAATCTGAAAAATCAACTGCATTACTTTCGCTTGCAAACGCCATTTTTGTACTCTTTTCTCATTGTAAATTCATCAACACATGAATTTTTTATATACAATTGTGCAAAACTCGTCTGCAGACCCACAAACAGCAAAACTCCCAAACAAAAATGGGCAAACTTCCAATCACAGCAGATTATTATTATTTTTTGTTTTGTTTCTGGCAGAATAAAAACACGATAAAACAAAACGTTTTGACGACTTCTGCTATGTCCGAGTTCTAATAATTATAATAATTTGTAAATTGGCGATAAATAATTTATAAATTGGAGTAACTTTCTTCGATTATAATATAAGAGTAACCTTTAAAATAATACTTCATAGGTAGTTTGGAGTTGCCATTCTCGAAGAACACTGCCGGTTTAAACTGAAAATTAAACCTGATATTTAATAGAAAAGAGCAAATACTATTTTCAAACAGAAAAAGTATCCCTTAGTAAAGAAAGTTACACAAATTACCGTAAATTATTACCACCTAGGATTTAGGAGATTATGCAGATTACAGAGATTATCCTTTTGAAAAGGATTAAGTGTGTTGACAGGGTTCATACTCAAAGAGAAAAAAAAATTTCCTGACTTTTTTTGTTAGATTTATGTAAAACGTCCGGAATTTTTTTTAAAAAAATTTATAAAATTTTAAATTAGAATTATAATCAAAATTGCAACTCTAAGTAAGCATTTATACATTATTTTTATTTCAAATAAAATCAGGTGATTTAAATTATGTCAACTCCAATTAAAAATAATAAATTGTCACAAATGCGACTTAAAAAAAAAAAAAAAGACTAAAGCAATATTTTGAAAAAAGCAATTTTTTTGTAAGAGTGAAGTTGTTGCAAAAAATACTAAAAATAAATAAATAATCTGTGTATAGTTGAAGTTTCATATTTAATCAATGTAAGCATTTATAAATTATTTTTATTTGAAAAAAATCAGGTGATTCAAATTATGTCAACTCCGATTAAAAATAATAAATTGTCAGAAATGTCACTAAAAGAAAAAATAAGACTAAGGGAATTTATTAAGCAATATTTTAAAAGAAAATCAATTTTTTTATAAGTATGAAGTTGCTGCAGAAAATACTAATAATATGTAAATAATCTGCGCATAATTGAAGTTAAATTATATTTAATCAATGTAAGAACATTTTTGGAAACAACAATATAATAAACAATTAAAATCCAATACATCAACATCGATTAAAACAGTAATTATGGGAAAGATAAGCATCAATAAGACTGTATAATTTGATTGAGCAAAACTTATTTAAAAGATTAATTAATTAATAATTAAATAATATAAAATTATAACAATAAATTAATAAATTAAAACAAAATGTTTTAACACCAATTATCAAACTGTCCTAAAAAGAAACTGACAAATATATAAACAATCCATATATAATTAAAGTTAATCTATATTTACTAAGTTAAATCAAATAAATGTTTTTAAACAGACTAGCAAAAAAAAAAATAAATAAACAATAAAAACGTAATACTTTTAACATTTAGCTATTAAATAAATAAAAAAAATTCAAAAAAATGAAACAAAGTGAAAGAAAACTAAATATTAAGAGATAACTTATTAATCAATAAAATAAAAGAACAACTTTTTAACAACTAAGTCATTCTAAAAAAATATTTTAAAAAAAACTATACATTAATCTGCATTTAATCGCAGATTTTTCCCACATAATTTTCTGACTTTTTATCTAAAACTTGTTTTCCCTGATTTGTCGTGTGGTTAACATCAAATGATAAATAAATAATTTCTTTAACATTTTCTTTGAAAATTTTTCAAAATCAAATTACTAAATTTCAGTCGTTCTATCGGAATAAATGGTCCAGTGCGGATGTTCTAATGGACATTAAAATAACATTATGTCTATGAAATAGCAAACGAGGCTTTGTGCATTGGTCATAATAATGAAAGGGTTAATTGAGTGTACATCCAAAATGAAGATGTGTGAATAAAGAAAGAAAAAGTATCCATACATCAGCAAATTGCAGCAGAGTACAAAGGAGAAGAGCAACTTGTCCTTTTCAAATAAGGATCTGCATATATTGCAGTACAAACTGTACGTGAAATAGTCACTGAGATTCTGCAGTCGCTGAGTTAAATCATCCGACTTCTCACTGGAAGAGGGACAATTATTAGCAATATTGAAAGAGTAAAAAAAAAAAAAAATAGCAATGCACCATATTCATTGAACCTTTGTTGAATGGCTCTCAAAAACAAGTTGATGAACCAGTTAAGAGAGTACTGGTACATAGGATCAACGTTGGGAAGGTCTGTTATGGAGAAGAACAGAACAGAGGATCTTTGAGCAACAGGTTGGTACAAAAGTCGAGACTCATTGATATTTGCAGTGGTTTCATCAGCAATCTGTAAGGGAAGATATTATCATGAATTTTAATGTATGAAATTCAAAAAAAAAAAAAAAAAAAAAAAAAAAAAAAAAACTATAGTTGCATCTGTTAGATAAATAAATGCTAAAAGGGTCTTTTAAATAAATGCTAAATGTTAGATAAATAAATGCTAAAAGGGTATTTTCTAAAGTGAATAACCTTTTGCTTTGCTTAAAGTAAAGTGAATAACCAGTTGCATCTGTTAGATAAATAAATGCTAAAAGGGTTTTTTCTATTTTGATTAAATAACATAAAAATAAAAGGTATAAGGTCATTTGCTGTTGGACATTCTCGCGTGGATCATGACGTCATCCGTTATCTGTTTAAAGAGTATTTAAGCTTCTGTTGAAGCATTATTGCTCGTATTCATTCTTTTCATTAGTCACTCTGTTTGTGATAGTTTGTCTTGCTTTTAAATAAATTTATTGCTTTATAAAACTTCGTTCTGTTGACTAACAGATACAATGATATTCTGCGACAATCTCGGATGTCAGTATCTATTAAAATGTTAGAGAGTAGTTGAACTTAGTTTAATCAATTAATAAATAGTTAAGTAAAGTGAATAACCTTTTGCTTTGCGTCTATCACTGGTCTAGTGGTTATAACTTATTGTTGTATTTTTTAATCATATACTACATATTGTATCATAATCACTGGTCATGCCGATCACTGGTCCAGTGGTTACTGTACTGGACTACAGGGCCAGTGGTTGTGGGTTTGAGTCCCACCGTAGGCATGGATGTAACTTTCTCTCTCTCTGTTCTTCTATGTCATTTTTTCTGTGTGAATGTAACCCATCCTATAAATGTGTTTGTGGTTGTACAGGGTTGCCAGTCAAATTTGGAAAAAAAATTCCCTGTGTTTTCCCTGTACATATTATACACAATATATTAAGAGGAAACAACAATTATTGTGCTCTTGTGTGAGCTGTATTGGGCTAACTATATTTATTAGCTTTAATTGCTGGAAAAACAGCTGAACATGCTTAAATAATGCTATAGTAAATGAGATAGTTTAGTATAGCTGAAATATCATAGTTAAATATCCCATAGATTATGCTTTGAGTGGCCACCATTTTTTGAAAAACAAAATTCCCTGTATTTTTCCAGTTTGCAAAGAAAAAATCAAAATTCCATGCATTTTTAGGCGGATTTTAAATTCCCTGTGTTTTCCCTGTGGAGTGGCAACCCTGTTGTATGACGTGGGCGACGCTACGCCACCGCCGTGGCTTAGCCACAGGTGCCCACTGGGTAACGATGAGAGTGGCAATTCCAGAATTTCTGAGGTCAGTGGGAAATAGACCCAAATATCCACCATTAAATAAAAAACTTATTAATCATAGTGAGAATAATAATCATAAAGAGCAATAGACATGTGACCAATATAGGAAGTTGAGTTATCTAATATTAATCACTTATTATTATAGTTTAATGTGTCAGTTTTACAAAGCAGTGTCAATATGATCAATGAACCTCCCACTGACTTGAAACAGAACTTGCTAGTCTTATTTGGGCACTTGAGTAGTGAAGTGGCAATTTTGACATTTCTGAGGTCAATAGGAAATAGACCCAAGTGCCTGCCATTCAAAAAAAAAAAGATACCTTTTGCTTTGCTTTGATGTCATCCACAAGAAACTTCGATGAATCCAGAATATTTGTGGCCTCTTCATTCTCCAAAATGTTGCTCCCCTCTGACTGTGCCAAGGTGTAGAGGATCTTGTCTTCAAGCTCTTTCAGAGACTTCTCATTCGCAGCTGTCTGCACAATCAGCTGCTGGCGAGCTTCCTCCAAGTCTGGCCTGTTGGATACACAAGCAAGCAAATGCACAACTTAATGACACAGTAGTTAGATATAACAAAACAACACTGTAGCTCTTTAGAGTTAGACATGCTTACCTTTCTTGAGCTACAACAATGCCCAAGAGTTGATCTTCTAAACCTTCAGGAGTTATCATGAAGTTTAGTAGTGATACTTTGGTTGAAATCTCGGGCAAATAATGGGGATTTCGTAGCTTGGTTGTGATGTACAGGCGAAAATCTTTGTTGAACTCCACAACAGTATCTCCAATCTGTACCATGTCCATAGTACCTGAAGAGTACAACACATATTAGTGAAAAATTTTGTGATGTGAGATAAAATGATTAATGCTTTCCTTTTCTTACCTTGTTTGAAGGTTTTCTTGAGAAGAAGTGGCTCCAAAGAAGGATCCAATACCTCCCCCACATTTTCCAACAGAACTGGCCACCCAAATTGTAAGCTGTTCTCCAGTGTCCGAAGGAGATCAGGGTCAGTGAGATTCACGACCGCCAAGTTACTCTCCATATTCTTCACCCACTTGGTTGCTTGACCCTGCGGATCTATCATGAGGGGCCTGAGAAAAAGAGCATTTTTTGAAACATGAAATTTAATTGAAAAAATTGTTTAAAACATAACAAAAAAGAAGAGAAAAGTCAAAATATGTATAAATAGTGTTACTTTCATAAATATGTAAGCTTTAAAAAATTTTACGATACTTAACTGAATCAAATGTGTAGCTCTTGTTTCATACAATTGATAAATATAAATTAAATAGACAGGGTTAGTCCTACGTCACCTCCCCCAAAGCGCTCTAATAGTATAATGGAAGCAAAGTTTAACATAAAATTTCCTGTTGAAACTGAAGTGACATGCTTTTTCAATTAATTTCAATAACAAAATAGTTCGTTTAAATATATTAAGGTCCCGGTTTGGATAGAAAATAATCAGTTTGATATAATGGCATTATTCAGTTTAGTTTAAGGCTTGTTAAATTGTAAAATTAATTTGATCAATTTTGACTCCATACAAAAAATGCTCACACAAGTTATCCCCTTCTCATTTAGACACTCAGCAGATGTTTGTTCAAGACATGCTGAGCGAGAGAGAACTTCAAAAGCAGTAATTGAAATATTTCACTTCGCTTGGAACAGGCTTTCTTTTATCTAAGCCACAAAGAAAAAGATAGCAATATCAGGGTGCGTAGCCAGATTTTTCAACAAAAAATAAGCACCTTCTAAGTATTTTTTAAGCACTCAAAAAATATTTTTAATCACTTTCCAAAAAAAAAAAATTCATAATTAGGATCTGTGCATTAATAATGTCAGGATCCTGATTCCTCTCCCACGCATTTGATTGACCCCTTGACCTGAGGGTCAGAGGGTGAAGGACACTGCAGGTGTCGGCCCCTACATTGGGGGTGGAGCAAAGGACTGTTTCACATGGGAAAGAGGATTTTTTGGAGAGAGAGATCAGTTTTGAAGGCAGGAGAGATTAGCTTTGAACGCAGAAGAGTTGAGTTTTGAGTTGAACTATGCTAGAGAAAGTATGAGAGAGAAGGGAGCAGCAGCGCTCCGGAATATTATATTCTCCAATTCATGTATCATTTTGTAAATAATTCTATAATCAAGAATTTAGTAATAAATAAGCTAAAATTGAAATAATCCGTGGTCATCCTTAGTGAGTAGTCTTTAAAAACGAACCAAGAGACAAAAGGTCTCACAAAATGGCGCAGTCGACAGGATGGAAGGAGGACTGCTATGCTAAGGAAAAGAATTATCGCCGATGCACACTATGAGAAATGCCCAGTAAAGAGTGTTGCCTCATGGAGTCAATCTTGATAGAAGGATGCCTACGGAAATGCCTAGTGAAAAAGATTGCCTGAAGGAAAGGGTGACGGTGAACTGACAACATCGACGGGACTATTATCGCCGGAGGCGATAGGCAGCCAGCGCTACCCCCCGTGACCGGTGGCCATAGAGTGTGGTTTCAACATCGACTCTCTGACAAAGAGGACAATTGAAAAGATAATAAAGGGAGGTAAGCTTTATCTCATGCATGAAAAGATAAATTACACGCTCACATTTCTGGGTAGAAGTTTAACAAAAAGGGTAGTTAACTAAGGGGATAAGTTTATTTTGTTTTGGTTTAAAGTCAACCTGATGTGTTACTTTATTTGAGCTTAAGGGATTGGCCAGTTAGCTATAGTATTGTTGGTTTGTTTAATGAGTATAATTATTATTAATAAGTATAATATGTAATGATTTGGTGATTTTTTAAAGTAACCTAGTTGTTGATTTGTTAAGAGTGTAATTTTTTTTTATTGCTTTATTAAGAGTATGTATGAAAGAAGAAGAGTATTGATTTAATAACATGTAAAAAAGTGTAGGATTATTTAAAGATTGTGTTTTTATATGTCAATAGCGAGCTGAGTAAACAAGGCTCTGGGTTTATTTTTAGTTTATAGTGATTATTATTTATAGTGCATTCTGTTAAAATAATTTTGGACCGGAAAAAAAAAGGTCAAGGAAGGGGTTTGCTTTTGTTTAAATGATGAAATGGTTAATTATTATGACGGTAGAATCTATGAAATTTAAGAGTTTTAATTTTGGGGAAAGTAAAAGTGTATATTTTAGGTGTAACAAAAGAGTACGAAATTGTATTATTTTGCAATGAAAGTGGAAAAGAGTAATTTGTATTTCTGTGCATTAAGAAGTAATGTTTGAAGATTGCATGTTTTGAATGTTGCAGGATACAAATTGTATTGTATATGTTATGTTTACATGTGAGATGTTAAATTTTATAATAGAATGTCGGGGTATGAGTATAGGGGATCTGAATGTATGAGTAGGGGAGCTGAATCGAGAGTGTCACTAAGTTTCCTTTTTTTTAAATTTTATTGTTAAATAGCATTGTTTTTTTTGTGTTTAAGAAATTAATTTAATATTGTCAGTATGAGATTTTTTGCAAAAGCAAAAAAGGAAGATCTGGTAGTTCTAGCTGAGGAGCTGGGACTAACGGTTCCCGAGAACGTCAAGCTTGTTGAGTTAAAAGCATTGATCACCGGGAATTCGGATTACGATGAGCAATATACTAAAGATGTTTTAAGTGGGATTAAAGAGGAGCGGGAACGGAAACGAGAGGATCGGGAACGGGAGGATCAAGAACGGAAACGAGAGGAACGGGAACGGGAGGATCGAGAACGGAAACGAGAGGAACGGGAACGGGAGGATCGGGAACGAGAGGAGCGGAAGCAGGAACAGGAGCGAGAGGATCGGGAACGGGAGCGAGAGGATCGGGAACGGGAACGGGAACGGGAACGAGAGGAGCGGAAGCAGGAACGGGAGCATGAGTTAAGAATGAAAGAATTAGAGGTGAGGGGTGCAAATAAGGAGAATGATCTTCAAGAGAAGGACAATAGTACCAACCAAGAGAAAATTTTTCATGGATACTTAAACACTTTGACTAAGGTGTTAGGGGAACCTCCGACAAAGGCGGAGGAATGGGCCTTCTATTTTAGAAATGCGGAGTCTATGTTGGATTTGTATACGGTGCCCGAGGAATATAGGGGGAGGATAATGGTGGTAGCTTTGAGGGGCAAAGTGAGGGGGCTGAGTGCAACGCTAGCGGAAGGGGATTTGGAAAGTTTTGAGAAAATTAAAGAATCCATACTAAAAGAATTTAGAATAACTCCCCTGCAGCATAAAAACAATTTTGATAACTGCCATAGAAAGATTAACGAGTCTTATACTCAATTCGGCGTTAAAATTAAAGAGTCATTAGAGATCTATATGGAATCGAGGGGGGTCACCACGCTAGAACAATTGAAAGAGTTGGTAGTGGCAGATAGGATAAAAGATAGTTTACCTCAGGAGCTGAAATCCCACATATATTTGAAGGAATCAGAGGGGTGGTTGGGGGTGTCAGATTTAGGGCAAGAGTTAGATAATGTAGTGGCGGCAAGATCCCATAACCTTGACGTAGGATTCCGAAATAGGGGAGGGAAAATGGGTGAAAAGCGGGCTCCGGAATACAGAGGTCACGAGACAAGTAGAAGGATTTTCCAAGCCGAAACAATAAGTAGGAATAAAAACAATTTAACGGAACAATTTAGGAAGGGAGTCCCAGAAATACCAGCAAGAAATAGTGGAAATGGGGGAGGATGGACCCCAAAATGTTTTAATTGTAACGAAGAAGGGCATGTAAAGAGGGCTTGTCCGAAAATATATCGGATGAGCATCTGTCGAGAAAATATGAATAGATTGGAAAGGAGAGGATTGAACCCAATGGCAGTGGGAGTGGCTGGATTAAATTTGGAGGATGCAAGGACGAAGGGAGAGGTAGATCTAACAAGAGCAGATTTCGCAATTGACAATGTTTGTTTTTCAGGTGTTATAGATAGTGGGGCGGAGATCAGTGTTGTGAAGCAGTCCTTCATTCCTGAGAAATATTTACAATCAGGGGGGACGCTCTTTCTAAGACCAGCTGTGGGACCAGCCGTGAAAGCAAAGCTGGTAACTGTGCCTATAAGGAGAGGGGGGAGAGAAAAAGAGATAAAGTCATATGTGGAAATCCCAGTAGCGGTGGTAGAGGAGTTGAATGAAACGGCTGCTCTGATTACCCCAAAAGTATTTCGGTTACTAAATGAGCAGTCTTTGAGGGACAGCGGAGGGAAGAGTCAAGAGGAGGGGGGCGATAGAAGTATTCTAGCTATGGGAAAAGAAATGGAAAGGGGAGAAGACGAAGAAGCGCGGAGTACCCCAGTGGATCCGGGGGCGGTCAGCGAAGGAATAGAAATAGGGGAAGGAATTATAAACCCTAGCGAAAAAATCCCAGTAGTGGTCAGAAGTGAAAACGAGACGACAGTGATAAGGTCAAGGGAGTTTAAAATATTAGAGGAGCAGGCTTTTGAAAACGCAGGAGATGAACGGTGGGGAGAAGAGTGGGAGAAAAAGACGATCTGTTCTGAGGGAAAAGAACAAGGAGGGAACAAGGGGATTGAGACTAAGGACACTGACCTTGCTTGCGAGAATTCGGACGGGAGAGGAGTGCGAATCACTCCGGGGGGTCTCGAGGTGTTGGAGAGAAAGTCAAGTGGGGGTGAGGACAAAGGTCCACCATGTATTTTAATGAACCCCGAGCGTGGGGTGAAAGAATTTGAAGAAATGTTAGAGGAAGTGAGGGAGGATGGTCAGCGAGGGGTTGAAGTGAAGGTTAAAAGTCCAATTAACGCGTTGAGGAGGGTGGATTTGTCCTGTGAGAAAAGAAAGGGAGATAGCGACGGCGCGATGGAATCTAAACTTATGTGGTTTGAGGGGAGACAAAAATTATTTAAGTATCCTAAGGCTGAGAGCAAGGTCGCAACTAGAAACTTTTTCGTCCCTCAATGAAATAGATATACCACAAAAACAAATTGAAAGAAATGTTATATTCCACAAGAACAAATTGTTAAGATAAGGCGTTCTGCATTCTAATTCCTCATAAATCTATCACTCCTTATCTCCCCTTCTGCTGACCAGACGAGTGGTCCTCTCGCCGTTCAAACCCCCTTCCTCTAGCGTCCACCATGTAAAAGGGGGCGACCACAAACGATTTGTAGCTTACAAATTATCAATTTGTAATTGTGGGATATCTATTTCACTGAGGAAAGCAAAAGCAGCCTGCTCTCGGCCTAAGAAGGAGTTGTACACAGCGGCAAATTCAAACACTCCCGATATCAGAATTAAACCCCGTAAAGTGCAGATGAAAATAAGGAGTGGTTTTCAGAAAGGGGGGTCCGAAAGAAAAAGTAGAGCAAAACAGTTAGCTAGTCACTTAAGAGGAAGTGGTATAGAAAGAGATATGTTCCAGGGGATTAGGTCAATGAACTTAAAAGAGTGGACATTTGGGCAATTTGGACGGTTAATTTTGTATGCTAATTATTATTATTTGTTAGGCAGGAATTTTGGACATGACTTTAAGGATTTTATTTTGATGGAATTTTATAAATGGATTTTGGCATGGATATTTTATTTTTGGCCTGATAAAAGTGATTTTAATGTGTTGATTGTAAAAATATTAGGTTCTTTTATGCTATGTTTTGATTTTGTATTTATTAGTTTGTCAAGTGTCCTAGGTGTAATTTTATGTTTAATAAGGTATAATGCGGCCAATCTCTTTTGCGCACGGGAATGTGTGCGTGTAATTGTTTTTTGGTGCAGGGATGGGCTTGCATTGTTTTTAGGTTTCACTTGTACGACCAGGGAAAAAGGTCGAACTAGATGAAACCGGGGGGGAGGTGTCAGGATCCTGATTCCTCTCCCACGCATTTGATTGACCCCTTGACCTGAGGGTCAGAGGGTGAAGGACACTGCAGGTGTCGGCCCCTACATTGGGGGTGGAGCAAAGGACTGTTTCACATGGGAAAGAGGATTTTTTGGAGAGAGAGATCAGTTTTGAAGGCAGGAGAGATTAGCTTTGAACGCAGAAGAGTTGAGTTTTGAGTTGAACTATGCTAGAGAAAGTATGAGAGAGAAGGGAGCAGCAGCGCTCCGGAATATTATATTCTCCAATTCATGTATCATTTTGTAAATAATTCTATAATCAAGAATTTAGTAATAAATAAGCTAAAATTGAAATAATCCGTGGTCATCCTTAGTGAGTAGTCTTTAAAAACGAACCAAGAGACAAAAGGTCTCACAAATAAGAATTATTTTTTCCTAAAGTTTAAAGTTCTTAATTTATAAACATAAAATCAATGAAATTAAAAAACTTTACATAATCATAATAAATCAACTAGTTTCTGATAAATAGTGCAGAGAAAATTGTGAAAATCATGCATTTTTTGTAATTTAGAACAACAATCGACATGGCAAAGAAAAAATCTCCATTTAAAAGATAGAAAATTAAGCACTTTTTACAAACTAAGAATAAAAAAAGCACCTTTAAGGACTTTTAAAAAACGTAAATCAAAAATAAGCACCTTTAAGCATTTTTTAAAAACACTACAGTTCAGTTTTTCGAAAACATTAATAACTTTCTAAAATTTTTAAATATGAGTTTGTGCTTTACTCACCATCTCTTTCCATATTCTACGATGACACCATTATCAGTAGAAAAAGCATCTCTGGGCAGACCATTCAAATTCCAAAACTGTATTTTTACAGGATCTCCAAGAGTTTCACTCAATGAAAATTTTCTAGTGCATGGAATTCTATGTTTCTATGGGGGAAAACAAAGAATTTAACAGCATTCCATTAATAACACAAAAAAGAACATCTGGCCAATTTGAAATAGAAAATATCGTTTTGAGAAGAAAAACAGTTTCTCCTGATATAACAATGAAGGGGAAAAAATGAGGATTTGTTTCTCGTTGTGGGAAACACCTTAAACAGCATGTTTGATATTTGTGATGGCATTACATATTTCCTAGCTTTTAAAATTTCTTCAATTTCTTAAACTTATTTTTTTAATCATTCTTAATCAAATTTTAATTAAATTAAATCAATTATTAAATTTTTATTACAATTTATAAAAAGCGAATATAAAATATTTTATTCTTTTCTTATCGATCATGTAATGGCTAACTTTTTATTTCAATATTAATGTTAGACTCATTAATTCACTGTTGCGAATAATCGAAAACAAAAAATCTATTTATAACTCTTTATTTCTTACCACAAATATGTATCAGTTACATGGTTATACTAAATTTTCACAGCCTTGTTGGCGTTTCGCGATTGCAAATGTTTTTTTCAAATCTAATGTTGATTATGGGAGGTTGGCTTTATTTTTGACTATGCTATCTTTCGATAATTTGCCAACCTTGGATCTCTACCCATGCTCCTAACTGTCCGTTGAAAATAATTCATTTACTTTCAATTTCCAATTTTTGGCAACTGGGGTGCCTTTTGGGTCACCCAGTCCCAACCATTCTATAGAAATCTTAATAGAAATGCTCTATATGAAGAGTGATTTCTCTTGATCCTTTTAAGGGGTTTTTCTTTATTTTTATATTTAGAATTATAGCCCTTTTCAATAATTAATAAATCAATTTTTTTAATCTATTTTATTCAATTCTTTGAAATAATTATCATGATATTACTACATCCAAATTAAGATGTATCTGCAACGGCTTAAAGTCAATAATGCTACCTGTGCGAATCCACTAATTAATTTAAAACGATCACCGTCACAGCAATATTTATGCTCAGTTGACATAAATGTTGAAGCTTGCAGTATTGTCGGTTTAGGAAATTATTGCAGAAACTGAAAAAGCGCAAAGTGAAGTCAGCTTTTTACACCTACTGTATATTTATCAATAATCAAGAGCATTATTTCTTTACTAATTTTCATATATTTTTGAGTCATTATTTGATATTTTCTACTGACTCGCATTCCTGCTTTTCCCTTTTTCTATTGTTTGCATAGAGATGTTCCATAAAAAAATAATTAATTGGGGTTCTTCATTATTAAATTGTACTTTTTCTTTATTAAAGAAATTTAAATGATTAATAGTTAATTTTAATAAAATAACCTGAAAACTATCCTATGGATGCTGTTTTCAATATAAATGTAAACAACAGCAATTTCGAGCTTTTAACTTGCTCTGTGTCTAGTTAGAAAGTATACAGCTGCTTAACATAGCTTATTCTGCAAGGCAATATTTTCAGACAGACAATTTTGTTTTTAATAAAAGAACTAAATTGTATAGTTTTTTTTATCTCAAATCTACTGTATTTTCTAAGATGTTAATAATATTTACTAATTCTGGTGAGTTTGAAGTGAAAATTTGTTTTAGTTATTTAGAGATGCATTGTTAAAAAAGGTGGCATGTTTTTTTTTAAATTTTTTTTATCTATCCGTTGTTGAACAGCTGATTCAATTTTTAGGTTCACTACTATTAATGCTCAACTCCGTAACCTTGTAATTTTTGAACCAATCCAGAAGACAAGGAAACTCCTGGATCAGTACCCCCAGAGGTACTGATTTGTTATGGGAACATGGAGGACTTTGCGACTCGACAGATTTAACGTGCATCAGTCACCATTTACTACATGGGGAGTCTTCGGCCGGCGGTGATCGAACCCACAAACTCTTGGACATGGGCCCAGTGCCCTACCAACCAGGCTATCCCGACCCTAGGTGGCATGGTTGCTAGATTTAGAAAGAGCTTGCGCTTTTTGGCAGTTCTGATTTGGCCTCTTTTTACTTATTTATTACTGTTTCTTTTTGGTGCAAGCTGTGCACCATCATACGTTAATGTCAGCATATTATTGTTTGAGCAGCGAGATAAAGCTTATTTTACAAAATATTGTTTCGGCTAAAATTTCAGAGTTGATATAATATTAACAAGGTAAGAAGAGTTTCATAACGATTCTTTTTCAACATGACAATTATTACGTGTTGTAATAACAGGTCTTCAAAGGACGATTCTTACAATGATTCTTCTTTTAAACACAAATAATAAATCAGGTAACAAATACATGTGTACAAGAAATACTACTCAAGATTGCTTCAAACCACAATGATCACCTTGTGAGCCAAATGGCTTCAAAACACACGAAAAATAGTAATCCAGAAGTATAGGCAGTCAAGAGCTTGCAGCATTCCCTATTGTGAAAAGCAGGGTGCATAGTCAAATTTTTCAGCAAAAAATAAGCACTTTTTAAGCACTCAAAAAATATTTTTAAGCACTTTAAAAAACCATTATAATTAGGATATGCAGACTAATAATTTTTTTCTTTCATATTGTTAAAAGTTCTTCTTCATATATATATATATGTTAACAAAATGCAAAATAGTTTTCTAAGTTACATGATCATGATAAAATGACTAGTTTCTGACAAAGAATTCTTTTTGTGATTATATTAGCCACCATAAAAACAATTTCACAATTTTAAATACATTCAATATTGAGTGAATCATTAAATTTTTTAAAATTTATATTTACTTTACACAATTATGTAAAAAATTTATTCAAAATTATAAATAATTAATTTAACTATTATTTAAAAAGATTATCTCTCTTGCAAAATGCAGCAGTGTTGCTCATGAGAATGCATTAATCCTTCCAACTGAATCCAGCTCAGTATTCGAACTCGCAAGTATTTCATAAAATGATTGGCACTTTCATACGCTACAGACCAATGGTATGCCGAAATAGATTGTGGTTGAATGAATTATGAAAACGTTGAATAGAACAATGTGAAAACCACGCTTTTTGAGTAATTGGAAGCAAAAATTTATATGGTAAAGAAAAAAAAATCTCATTTAGGAAAAGGGAAAAATAAGCCCTTTTTAAAAACACCTAACGAAAAAAAGCATCTTAAAGGGCTCTTAAAGAACGAAAATCGAAAATAAGCACCTTTAAGCACTTTTTAAAAAAGCTACGCACCAAGAAAACACCATCCATAAGCAGAACATAAATTGCAATAATTAGAGCAGTTTTGAATAGCTCAAAATGACAAAACTACTTACGATGCAATATCTGACCCAATCCTCAATGCATTGACTCCTGTAATGTGAAGTGTAAGGTCCAAGATAAGCAATGACTCCGGATGCCAGGAGGACATCACCTGATAAGTTCCCTAATTTCACTTCAAGACTCTTGGCCTCGTTTGCCCATCTGAAAGAAATAATTCCATTTAATGATGATTTTTTTTTGGAATTTTATTATTTTTTGGAAGGGGTAGATGGTGGGTACCCCCGTGGCAGAATCTTGGGGACACGGTGACACCGTCGCAGAACGTTAATGAGTTCTTGCGGAAAGATTTTACTTTTGAAAAGTAAAAAACTTTGGATTCTCTTCCCTCAAAAATATTGAAAGTTTTATCTTTTCTTCAGAATTATATTTAAAAAGATGTCTTTCTCACTGATCAGAATGGAAAAAAATGCTTGTGATTTATCTATTCTCATTTGAGAATAATAAAAAATAAAGAATAGTGAAGTAAAATTTGGTTTTGCTCCCTGTAGAAATTTTCGTTCTAATTTTTTAATGCAGTTATTACTATTGATTTCCACACAGTATTTAAAATCCAATATTTTTATAACGATATAATTTATTACAACAACTGCATTTTAAAATGAAAACACGCATTTAGTAATCTTTTTTCAAAGAGTCCGTTTCGTATGATTTTGCCGTCGATCTTTTTTTTTCGGCAGTTACTACCGAAACTGCTGTGGATTTCACAACTTTTTTGTTATTTTTTTTAAATGTGATGATGATTTACAAAATGCGAAAAAGGGAATAATTAGTGTGTTTTCCCCCTACAAAATGCGAGAATTTTGCCCATAATATTAGAATAAAAATTATTACATATTTAATCAAAAAATAATTTTATTTGATGCAAAAAGTTTTTTTTTAAGTTGATGCTTTTGTTACTTTAATTTAGTAACAAGTATATTTGTTATTTTTAAAAGTATCTTGCAGAAAGATATTAGTATTAGAGAGGTATGTCGCAGAATGCCAGAAAAAATTCTGCCACAGGGGTAGGTACTTCATTTATGTCGCAATAGAGCTGCACAATAGGTTATTGGCGATGGTCTGGGAAACATCCCTGAGGGTGATCTGAAGACAAGCCATCGCAATTTTGATCCTCTACAGAGGGGATGCCTCCCCTGCTTTGGTAGTTCGACGACCTGAGCACAAAGTCGAGCACTTCACGATAGATTAACGAGGACTGATACTACGCACCCTCGGTCCCTATGCAGGCTGATCAAAGTGGTCACCCACCTGCTTACTGACTGCAGCCAGTGATGCTTAACTTTGGTGTTCCACTGGGAACCATGTCTCTGCGATTAGTCCACTGCGACATTTTTTGGAAAGGGGAAAAATGTTTTTGTGCGTCTACAGGGTGCATAGTCGAATCTCTCAACAAAAAATAAGCACCTTTAAAGTAATTTCATGCACTCTAAATATATTTTTAAGCACTATATACATTAACAAAATGCAAAATAATTTTCAAAGACATTACTTGATCATGATAAAATAACTAGTTTTTGACCAAGAACTCGTTTTTTGATTATATTAGCCATTATAAAATGACCGAGAGATTTTTCGGTTTAATTTCAGAGAATGGAAAATGAAGCCTGAAATTGAGAATATCTTGGAAAATGCAGCAGAGTTGCACATGATAGTGCTATAATCTCACCGAACTCAGCTCAGTAGAGGCACATGCGGACTAGCAAGTATTTCATCAAACATGTAAAATGATTGGCGCTTTCATACGCTTTGGACCAACAGTACGCCAAAATGGATGGTGGTACAATGAATTGAGAAAACGTTGAATGCACGCTTTTGTGACATGAGAAGCACGCTTTTGCATAATACAGGGGGAAAATCGACATGGTAAAGAAAAAAAATCTCATTTTCGAAAAAGGGAAATTAAGCAATTTTTATAAGAAAACCTAATGATTTTTTTAAAAGCACCTTTATGGGCTTTTAAAAAACGAAAATCGAAAATAAGCACTTTAAGCACTTTTTAAAAACGCTATGCACCATGTCAAATGCATCGTTAAAATTTTTATAAATATTATTTTTCTAAAAATTATAAGTTAGAAAAATTGTGAGGATTCTTAGAATTAGTATCAAAGTTTAATATAAATTATTTGTTACTATACCTCATCCTTTCACCTCCTAAGCCTCCAAGTAGTTTTTCAGCTCTTTGTAAGTTAATTTCACATAAAGCAGTTTGCGCTTCTAAATCTTTTTTCTTTTGTATTGATTCATCACAATCTTTTTTTAGAGCAGCCAGTTTAGATTCTAAAGCTGCCAGTTCAGAACGTTTGGCATTTAACAATTCCATAATCAGCTCTAGTTGCTCCTCAGCTTCTGCCAGTTTTGCTTTCTTGGGTGCTACAACCTTTAAAAAATCAAAATAAAAGGATTTTTTTTAAATACAATTTGCATAAACTAATGATAAAAATAAAAAGCTCATGATGATACAGTCAAGGTGTGTAGTCAAATCTTTCAACAAAAAATAAGCACCTTTTAAGTACTTTTTAAGCACTCAAAAAATATTTAAGCACTATATATATATTTTAAAAAATGTAAAATAATTTTCAAAGACTTTACATGATCATGATAAAATAATGTAAAATGATTGGCGCTTTCATAGGCTATGGACCGATGGTATTGTGGTTGAATGAATTGTAAAAACGTTGAATAGAACAATGTGAAAAGCACGCTTTTGCATAATACATGGCGAGAATCGACATGGTAAAGAATTAAAACAACATTTTCGAAAAGGGAAAATTAAGCACTTTTTGAAGACACCCAATGAGAAAAGCCCCTTTAAGGGCTTATAAAAAACAAAAATAAGCACCTTTAAGCACTTTTCAAAAACGCTACGCACCATGACAGTCAATATCTAATCAAAGTATGAAATTGATTTTAAAAGATTTTTGGAAAAAAAACTTTAAAATAAGTCAAAATTGAAAAGTGCTAAAACCAAATTTGTCTTATGTAAACAATTTTTAAAAAAAACAGGCTACACAAAGGCTCCAGTGTGTTAGCAGACAGTGTGTCACCTGATGAAGTGCGGGTTTTTAGTAACATACACATCTTTAAAATGTCGTTTTGCTCATTTTTGGTTTCTAATTTTTTATTTAAATTGTATACTGTCAATATTTTACACACTATACAGCTTCAGAAAAATGTATCTGAGAAAAAATTTGTCTCATGTTAATGTAACTTAATACTTTAATGACTTAGAATCAGAATTTTGTCCCTCACTACGCATAAATAATTTAAACACACGCATAAAGTTTAGATCTAGTGTAAAAAAAGTAAGAAAAAAGAACAATTGGTGTGTATACTTTAGCTGTCCTGTCATAAATTTCCATAGCCAAAACCCAACGACAGAGACCTTCGGCAGCAGAAGAGGCTTTTGCAACATTTGTAGGATTGAACTCTGGCAAGTGGATGTACTCACCACGTATTTTTTCCATGATTACAGGCTGTCAAAAAAGAATACTTTATTATAACCACTTGACTTCAGAACTTAAATATAACAACTCTACTCCTTAAATAATAAAATTTAGGTCTAAAGCTATTCAATGTCTATCTGAGGCATTGCCAAAAAATAAAAACCATTTTGGTAATACTTTCGTAAATTTTTTTTCTTTTTAAAACAAAATTTATTTTTACATGCAAGAGCATTTGGACATTTTTCATAAAATGAATACAACTTGTTTATTGTCAAAGAAAGATGCTTTCACTGTAGACAGCCATTGCAGAACATCATTTTTTGAGTGATCATTGAGATCAAAACGTTTCTATAAAAATGGTGTTTAAAATTCAAGAAAGAGCTGTAGTCTCAAAGTGGGAGGTTATCGCAGTACACTGGATTACCAAATTGTTGAATACAGAGTATCTGATACATTATAGATTTTCAAATTCATGACTAATTCCTAAAATTTTTCATGACTTGACGAAGTTACTATTTTCTCCAACAAAAACATAACAAATTTTTAAAAAAAATATAATAGCATTAATTGAAATGATAAGTATAACCAAAACTGTTATACTTTGCATCTTCATATTTATTGATTTTAAATTTAAAAAACAGAATTAAAAAAAGAGTTGAAGCAATAAAATAGCTGAAAAAAATACAAAAGCAAATAATTTTTCTTCTTTTTTTCCGCAGAATTATATTCTGAAGATAATTTTCTTGTTCATCGGAAAGGAAAGAAATACTCCTGATTTTTTTCTGTTCTCATTGCGGAATTAAAAAAAATTCGCCAATGACTGGCTTGCTACTGCTAGAATTTTATATTGATAAAATAAAAAATAATAACAAAAATTCTGAAATCACAGAAATTTAAAAGATAATTCACTCTAGAAATGATGTTTTTTCTTTCATTTTCTGAAAGAACACCATAATTAAAGAACATGATAAAAAAATTTCTTATTTCAATAAAATATGACAGTGAGCGGTGATTTTGTTACAAATTCAGATATTCCAAACACCATGAAATTGGAGGCGGGGTCCATGACTTTTTATAATTTTTTTTTTTTTTTTTAAATAGCTACAATCATGACGTTTCATGACAAATTTTGTTCTATACTTTACAGGTGCACAGATACTCAATGAATAAGGTTTTGAGTGACATCTGTAGAATGGCGACATGTATTCTCATGTAGCAATACGCAGCCTTAACTGAGCATTCGATATCTTTTCCTTCGAATCACATTTTTTGCAATGTTTCACGGGGAGACTTGGAGGCTCAGGGGATAGAGCGCTCGTCTCCCAATGAGAAGTTTGAAATTCAGCAATGGCTGGTTAATACGGATTCCACACCTGACTCGCGTCGACCACAGTGCTGATGTAAAATATCCTCAGTGGTAGACGAATTATGGGTTAGTCTTCTTGCCATCAGGCTAACCGTGGGTGGTTTTCTTCTACATGTTACGCAAATGCGAGCTGTTTCATCAATAAGTCCTCCACCAAGGCAATTTTCTCCCAGTACTTCCAGGAGTTCCCTTGTCTTTTGGATTATGTTCAAAATTACAAGCCTATGGAGTTGAACATTGGCAGTCGTAAATTCAAAATAAAGTCGGTTGTTTAACAATGGTTCTAAAATAATACATAAAATGTTTCATAGTATCGTATTAATGCACTACATAGTTGGTGGTATCATAAATCATCTTCAACATTTTGAATGCTCACTAACACACATAAATTCAAAACAATTCTGCTGTAATATTGTCAGGGGGGGGGACAATCAACCAGATACCTGTGTGCGCACGTATGGTACTCTGACAGTAGAAAGAAACAGTCTTTACTTTCCGAAAATACCTCATAAATTAATTTCCATGCTTTAAGAAGTTCAAAATAAAATGGGTATTTCATCATTTTCATTTAAGCAACAGAATTGAAACAGGGGGACACAGAATTGAAACAACGACCAATAATATACAAATCAATATCTTACTTACATCAATGTTGTCTTTATCATAATCCTTAAGAGACTGAAGAAATCCCATGTCCCCAAGTAGTTTTTTGGATGGTCCCCAATAATCATTTACCTATAATTGATAATTGGTAAATAACCTAATTATTTCAGAACCTATGGCATATAAGAGAGAGTTAAAAATTTGCAACCAACTTCTGCAAACACAATAACATAAATGAATTCAGTTTATTCAGAACTTATTCTTACATCTCTACAGTAATGATCACTGATAGAAAAATTTCCTGTGTACAGTTTACGAAAAAAAAATTCGAATCATGGGGGGCTAGAGAAGCAGAATTTTCAATTGTAAGAATGTGTCTTAGATGTAAAAGCCCTGCAAAATTTCTCAAATTAAAGCTGGTATCGCATTTGTAAGATCATCAGAATTGGTTCTATTAGTATTAATACAAAATCTGCACTAATTAAAAGAAGGAGATGCTTAAAGCTTGGTTTCACAACGAATAACAGTAACTTAGGTAATATTTGTTATTTTCAAACTACTGATTTACAATTTTTCAGACTAAATTAACAAAATTTGTAAAATGATGCACAATGACAAATGGAAATATTAATTGAAATTATAAATCCACGTCAAAAAATTGAACATTTAAAAGAAAGACAAATAAGGTAAATCCAGCTTTATTAGGTGTTAAACTTTTTTCACTTTCTAAAGATGACAAATTTTGCACAGATTTGATGAGCTATTTTCAAAAGAAAACTTTGAGATTTTTAAAACATGATTACAATTTTGATTTATAAATTTTTTTAACACTGTTGCAATCAAGGGTAATTCCTGGGTTTTTAAAGGGAAAAATACTATAAAGAGTTTATTTTTATAAAAAAAATATTGCAAGAAAATTTTTTTTAAGGATAATATATTTAGTGAAGGATCTGGGATCAATCCTAAATTTCCTCTAAAACACCACTAACCAAGTGTTTCACTCAAAGGCGGCCCTGTGAGAGATAGAAAATATTAAGTTTCACGAATCATTTCACAAAATACTGATGTTGAACAATCAAACAATATTGAGCCGTGATGGCTCAGGGGATAGAGTGTTCACCTTCCAATGAGGTGAACCGGGTTGTAATCCCAGCTATAGCTGGTCAATACGAATTCCGCATCCGGCTTGCACCAGCCACAGTGCTTACTTAAAATATCTACAGTGATAAACGAATCATGCGTTAGAGTCCCCTTGCTCTCAGGATAACTGTTTGCGTTTTTTTTCTCCATGTAATCCAAATGCGGGTTAATTTCCCCTAAAAGTCCTCTACAAAGGCAAATTTCTCCTGATACTTGATCCAGAAGTTCCCTTGTCTTCTGGAATGGGTTCAAAATTACAAAGCTGCAGAGTTGAACATTAGTAGTCGTAAATCAAAAAAATTCGGTCGGTTGATCAACAATGGTTATAAAATCAAACAATACTGAGTTGTGATGGCTCAAGGGATAGTGCGTTAGCCTTCCAAAGAGGTGAACCGAAGTTTGAATCACAGCGATGGCTGGTTGATGTAAATTCAGCGACCGGTTTGCACCGACCACAGTGTTGATGTAAAATATCCTCAGTGGTAGATGGATCATGGGTTAGAGTCCCCTTGCCTTCAGGCTAACCGTGGGAAGTTTTCCTCTCCATGTAAAGCAAATGCGGGTTAGTTCCATCAAAAAGTCTTCTATGAAGGCACAATTTCTCACAACACTTGATCCAGGAGTTCCTTCTGGATTGGATTCAAAATTACAAGGCTACAGAGTTGAACATTAGTAGACATAAACACAAAAAAATAGGTTGGTTGTTCAACAACGGTTATAAAAAATAAAATCAAACAATATTATTTAAGGAACTATGAATATGCTATCTTTAAGGCAGGTTAAATAATTAAGATAAAACCAAAGATACTAACTTTTCTTCCAGTACCTGGATCAGTCACTCTGTCTGGTTTTATGTTCTGCATGATGCACACAGCAGCAAGAACGACTTTCACAGCATTGGGAGGATTTTTCATGGATTTTACTAGAGTGATATCTGATGGCTGTAAAAATAGTGAATGATTTTTTCACAAACAATCAGTAACTTAGATAAACTAGTTCTAAAATATTTTTTTTATCGAAAGTATATGAAAAACTGACAAACATGCATGGGATTGCTTGAATGTAGAGTTTAATAGCACAAGTCCAAAAGAGGACATGCTGCAGCAAACAGTGTATTAAAGCTCATCAAAAAATAAATTAATTTTCATAAAATATTTTAATTGGTAAAATGGTATATAGCAATTTAAGTATGAGGTATATAAAATTAGACAAAATTGCAAATACACTTAAGTTACACAAAACATTAAAAATGGTACATAGGCAGTACGATACAAAGTCATCTACACCGGGCTTCCGCCGATCACATCCTGGGCTGTCTTGGTCTTCTCTAGGAAGATATCTACTGTACTCCTCCTTTGGTCTTTGATTTTATTCAGATCAACGGGTTCACAGATCTGGTCTGCCTTCGTAAGGGCAGAAGAGGATAAGCAACAACAACAACGATACAAAGTAAATAAAATTAAGTAAAAACAGTTATATACGATCTAAACTATCAATAGCGAATAAAAACATAAAAATATTAGGATCATGAATTAAACTAGGGATGAGATAGCGAAATCAAAAAAACAACAACAAAAAAAAAAATACAGTTTAAATAAAAAATTCCTTTGAATAAACATTTCAAAAACAATTTTGGGAATTAATTAACAATTAATTAAATGAACAAAAATGAGTTTAATAGTTAGTTCAAAAATCAGTTTATCAATAACAAAACTCCTATTACTTGAGCCTCCCAGTAAGACTAGTTTATGTGTTATTATATTAAAAAGAATGGGGCTGCACTTAAAATTAGTTGCTGTTAGCAGGGCCCTCAGGCCCAGAAATGATTGGGGCCCCTATGATGTGTCATACTGTTTAAAATCAAACTAAAAAACTTCATATACATAAAATAAAGCATTTTTAAGATTTGCAATAATTTTAACAAACTTAAACACATTTTTATTACCTTCAAAAATTCAATGCACATAAAATAAAACACTTTTAAAGTATGCGTAATTTTAAAAAAAAAATTATATGCTAACCAGTTGCAATTCTCAAATAATAAAATGATTTTTGAAACTAAGAAGCTAATTAAAGTAATTAAATTGAAAAAACATAAGGGAGTAACACATAAAAAATCCCAAAAGTTATGAATCATTTCGTTAAACTGAAGTCAGTTATTAAAACATCTTTCAATGTGCATCAGACATAACCAGTTTAAAAGTTACTGTCCCATAATGCTGTGAAATTCTAAACTCTTTCAATTATTGCTTTATTTAACTAATTATAAATACCAAACAGAGTTGCTGGTGGTCAAGCATATTTAGAAACATTATGAATTAGAAAGTTAAGTTTCGAAAAACTTCATTTTAATGTAGAAAAATAGATTTCGTTTGCCTTTTCAACTTTTCCTGGTGATAAACTATTTAAATTATTGGTGTTTGCATGATAATCAATTACTATTTACAGAAAAAAAATGCACACTTTTTACACGAGGATGCATTTATTTTAAAATATATACAGGGAGCATAGCCAAATCTTTCAACAAAAAATAAGCACCTTTTAAGTACTTTTTAAGCACTCAAAAATATTTTTAAGCACTCTATACATTAACAACATGCAAAATAATTTTCAAAGACTTTACATGATCATGATAAAATAACTAGTTTCTGACAAAGAACTCGTTTCTTGATTATATTAGCCATTATAAAATGATCGAGAGATTTTTCGGTTCGATATCAGAGAATGGAAAATGAAGCCTAAAATTGAGAATATCTTGCAAAATGCAGCAGAGTTGCACATGAGAGTGCTAGAATCTTAATGAACTCAGCTCAGTAGACGTGCATGTGAACTCGCAAGTATTTCATCAAACATGTAAAATGATTGGCAATTTTAAACGCTACAAACCGGGTGTAAGCCAAAATGGATTGCGGTCGAATGAATTGTTTAAACATAGAATAGAACAATGTGAAAAGCACGCTTTTACACGCTTTTACGATAGTGGCGCTTTTACGATAGTGGCGAAAATCGACGAGGTAAAGAAAAAATTTACATTTTCGAAAAGGGAAAATTAAGCACTTTTTAAAAACACCCTATAAAAAAAGCACATTTAAGGGCTTTTAGAAACAAAAATCGAAAATAAGTAGGTACCTTAAAGCACTTTTTAAAAACGCTACGCACCATGATATATAATGTAATGTGGTTTATTCTTAGTTTTTTTTTAAATACAATTCATAAAAAGTAAGATTCTCAAGCCCGGTTGTGCCTATGCATAAAGACGGTACTGTTTGTCAGTAAAAAAAAAAAGATAGCTGGACTAATCCTTTTTTAGAACAGAGAAAAAAGAAGGATTTTTTTTTACAAAAAGAAAGAGAGAGAAAGAGGAATGGGGTTTACTTTTAATGTGTCCAAAGCAGCCAGTGCAGCTTCAAGAGCAGGCAAAGCTTCAGCCAGATCTGCCTCACACTCCTCTTTCAAAGCAGATGACTCCTTTGCTCTGTCGCTCGCATGCTCTTCATCTTTATTCACAACTGCTTTCACCTTTTCAACATCTTGGGACTCTCTTTTTATTTTCTACACAAATAAATAACATCATTTGTTGAGTACAAGTCCATTGTTGATTACATAGCACTGTATTTATAAGCCCTGAGGCAGAAAATTTCCAAGCTATCTACGACAAAACTCTCTAGCACTATCTTTCCGCACGATACTTAACAAACATATATATTACGAATTTCAAATAAGAAAAGTACTGTGTTTGAAAAAAAGTAATTTTGTAACTTTTCAAAAGAAAATTCTTTTTGCAAGAACTCTGTAGCGTTCTGCGAGAATGTTGCTGCGATTCTTCCACGGTGTTTATAAGATAGTAACACTTTATCCAACTGTTGTGGTTAATTCTTCCCATATAAAGAACTGATATTTGCAAAGCTTATTTTTATAAAAGTAAAATTGATTGGGACATGAAATATTTTTAAGATTTAATTATTTTTAATATTTATATATTTAATTTTTTTTTTAATTTTTACTTATAGATAGTTGAGTAGCAATGATTTATTTCCACGTATCATTATAGAATATTGTATCACAAAGAAAAAAATGTATCCATAAAATTTAATTACCATTTAAGACATAGAAGTCATAATTTTAATACTTCTGCTGCCTACTGTGATGAAATGTTCTGAACTCAACCTTGTATTGGTTTGTATGCTGCCAGAAAGATTTCAAATTGTTAATAAAATTTATTAAATAGAGAATTTGACAATATCTCTTGAAAACAATTAAAATCAAAGTACTTCAGCACGGGCAACAGCTAGCATCAATGTAAAGTGAACCACAGATAAGAGATTAAAAAAACGTGTGTATCATGTTTAAATGGGGTTGTTTAAGAGTCCGTTTAATAATAATAGTAAAACATTTCCTAAGAATAAAGTAGACACAAAGGAAACATGATAATAATTATTGAAAAATCAACTAAAATTAAGGTAGAAAAAAATCACTAACTTCAATAAACTCTTCAGCTTCTTGTTGAGCAATGACTAATTTGGGTTTCAGTTCTTCAATGTCCTTTTGCATTCCTGTGATTGTGATAGAAAAGAACTCAAGTTGGCCCAGGCCACCTTTATAACGCTGGATGGATGATTTTATCTCTTCCTGCTTCTCATGTAAGAGCTGCTTGAAAGACGAAATCAATGTCAAATATGAAGTGGGTGTGATGTACGTGTTGCGGCCAAGTTCATTAAAAAACCTACAAGTAATAATTATTCTATTTTTCAATTCTCATACTTAAACACTTTTTAAGAACTAACAACAATGATAATATTAATAACAGTTCTTTTCTTTATAGAATTTTTATCTAAAAATTAAGCAAGAAAATATAACCAAACATAGGCGAGACAAGAAATGAAAGTACTGTTCTATTAAAGAGGACCGTTAAAAAAAAATCACCAAATCACTGTGAGCAAATCAGAAACAATAAAGGCAACCTTTCACCTCAATGGTCAGTATAGAGAATACCAGAGTCAATGGCACTTAATTAAAAAAAACAAGTACAGTACAGAACCCGTTATCCGGAAATCAGAAAACCGGAAAACCAAAAAACAGGAACGAAATTCGATACATTTTCCAACCATTTTTCAAAAAAAAAATTTTTTTTCCTCATAAGATTTTAGTATTTTTCTTTCTTTTTCGAAAGATGTTTACCTTAGAATCATTTTGGAAATAATCATTAGTGTATTACTTCATCATTTTTTCTTCTTTTTATAATATTTATAAATATTTCCAAAAAAAAATTTTTTTTAGTTGGGTTTAACAACAAAAAAAAACGGCTTTTTGTAGCGATTCAGAAAACCGGAAAAATCAGTTATCCGGAATAGCAATGGCCCCGATCGTTCCGGATAATCGGTTCCCTACCGTAATATAAAAAAATTTAAAGTCAATTCCTACTTCGGTCAATAAAGAAAATTTTTATTTTAGTTACTTTTTATTAATTAATTACAATTTTTCTCTCATATAAAACTAAAATTAATTTATTAAATTTAATTAATGACTTAATATTTGAAAAAACTGTAACTGTAACAAGCGTCATCCACTACAAGAATAAAAAAAAGCATTTGAACTTGAATGGGTGAATAAAAAGTATTTTAATGATTGAAAATTTGAAGATACATAAATATTTATAGGGAGAGTGTAGTAGGATTTGGAAAGAAAAAAAAACATCAGTTTAGAATATACCAGGCATATTGTGCAAATGTATACAAGGCAGTGGCACTTAAACTTAAAAACATCAGTGTCAGTGTAGGGCACTAATAATGGCACTGATATCCCCTGATTAATCACATTATTAAAAAGAATAAATGACGATTATTATTGACTGATTATTAAGTTAAATGTTTGATTAGGCAAAAAAATTAACCATAGACAAAAAACCCTTCAATGGAAGAGAACTGAAATTAATGCATGTTTTATATTCTTCTCCTTTAAAAAGTAAAAAAGAAATATAAAATAACAAAAAGGCATTTGTTACTCTTATGATTAAATGAATAATTTAATGAACATAAATTACAGTCAAACATTGATGCTGTTTGAAAAAACTGTTTCGTTGAAGTAAATACACATTATACAAGTTTTAAAATGTCAGAATTCTTTGTATTAAATTGTGAAAAATATTTTATTAAAATCAGGGTTCCCACTCAATTTCAGAAAAAAAAATTCCTTTACTTTTCAGGTATATCAGGTAAATTTCAATGAAAATCCGTACTATATTTTAGCTATACCATGCAATTTTTCATCAGAAAACTTTAATTTTTTTATTTTTAATAACACATATAATATTTTGTGCGCAAAAACATTGATAATGGATGCATGAAAAATTCTCACTGAAAAGTAGAACTTTATAAAAACAATTGTAATAGATGTTAGAATTCTTTAACTTGAATCTCAATAACTGATTATTGTTACTTACAATTCTAAGACTGGTTATTTTCTAAGTGTGATGTAAGAATCTTCAGGGTTTTTTTTTCTTTTTGTAAAAAATTGCCACTTTCCCTGACTATTCCTTGATTCTTAGAGTCAAAATAAAATTCCCTAACACTTTCCTGTTTTCCCTGATCCGTGGGGGGCCCTATAAAAGATTCATTTTTTGATGCTTCAAATTTTCAGTATCATTTTTTTTAGTGTTCCCCCTCATGTTTATGATATGAAAGTTTGATTTCACCCCTATGTTCCACATTATTTATATTTAGTCAAATTTCATAATTTTATATATTTAATAAAAAAACAAGTTTATTGTGAGAATAGTTATGAATGCAAATCAAACTCAACTTTTATGCAAAATAATGAATATAAAAATTTTGTCATTTGTCACTTATTTTCAGATTGATGATACAATGAAAAATATTTTTAAGTTTAAAGACCATTTAAAATTATTTAGCAGCAAAGGAACTTTCCTAACTCTAACCTATTTTTTAAGAAGCTTGTTGCAGCTAGGTATTTTATGACGGTTTCCAATATTTTTAATGAAAAACATTGTTTTAGATCACTCCTCCTCCCTACAGCTTTGTTAGATTATACAAAAAAAGTTCTAAAAGAAGTTAAATTTAAATAAAGACCATTTAAAATGATTTAGTAGCAAAAGAACTTTCTTAACCGTAACCTATTTTTTAAGAAGCTTGTTGCAACTAAGTATTTTTGGATGGTATCCAATATTTTTGATGAAAAACATTGTTTTATGCCACTCCCCCCCCCCCTAGAGCTTTGTTAGATTATACAAAAAAAAATTCTAAAAGTAGTTACATTTAAATAATACGCAAAATTTATAATTATTTTAAATAAAAAATAAAAGTTCAATTCATTACATACTTTATGTTGTAGTAATTTAATTCAAAATCAAATCGTCACGTAGAATGAATCAACATCAGTTCAGAAAGTTAGAGAGATTTATTAAGAACTTTCAAACAGGGAACAAAGTAACTTATGTTTCGGCTTGAAACACCTGATCTTTTATGGGACGGACTAAATAACGGAACAGGAAATGACAAATTAGAACATTCTAGAAACTTCTAAAATAATAAATAAAAGCTTATAGATTTTTTTATAGATTTTTTACATTTTCCTCAAGCTCTTAGAATCGAACTCTGTATCTTTGTCTCTCCAGAACAACGACTTTAACCACTCAGCTTATGCCGACACATGTCAATATAACAATTTTGCAAATTACACAACTTTTAAAAAGCTTATTGTGTATTTTCTAGCTATAGAACCCTTCAGATTAATGTGGGTTTTTCCAAAACTTGGGGCTTTTATAAAAGAAAAAAACAACTCAAAAGTATGACTTACTGAGTAGATAAATCTTGAGCTCTTATATGGAAATATTTACAGATTGGTACCAGACTTATTTGCATTTCAGGTGCCAAATCCATGTCACGGAAGGAGTGTTCAGCCACTCTCTCCAGAGCATCTTCTGGCCATGCCTGAAATTCCATCAATATTTAATTGGAATCTGCAGAGTAAATAGCTCACCTAAACAGCATTTTAAAAGATTTGTCTAACAGTAAAAACAGGATTGCGACTCAAATCTGGAGAAAAAAACTCCCTGTACATGTTATACACAATTTATTAACAGGAAACACACACAATCATTGTGCTCTTGAGTGATCTATATTAGTCAAGCTTTAAAGTTTTAATTGCTGGAAAAACTTAAAGAAATAAGAAATAGCTTCAGATAGGGTGAGTAGCCAATTCTTTCAGCAAAAAATAAGTACCTTTTAAGTACTTTTTAAGCACTCCAAAAAATATTTTTAAGCACTATATACAATAACAAAATGCAAAATAATTTTCAATCTTACATGGTTATGATAAAATAACCAATTTCTGACAAAGAACTCTTATCTTGATTATATGAGCCATTATAAAATGATCGAGAGATTTTTTGGCTCGATATCAGAGGGTGGAAAATGAAGCCTAAAATTGAGAATATCTTGCAAAATGCAGTAGAGGTGCACATGAGAGTGCAATAATCAAACCGAACTCAGCTCAGTAGACGCAGACTCTCAAGTATTTCATCAAACGTGTAACATGATTGGCACTTTCATACGCTATGGACGGAGGGTATGCCGAAACGGATTGTGGTTGAATGAATTGTGAAAATGTTGAATAAAACAATGTGAAAAGCACACTTTTGCGTGATATGAGGCGAAAATCGACATAATAAAGAAAAAAAATCTCATGTGGAAAAGGGAAAATTAAGCACTTTTTAAAAACACCAAATGAAAAAATGCACCTTTAAGGGCTTTCAAAAACAAAAATTTAAAATAAGCACCTTACTTTTTAAAAACGCTACACACCATGTTAACATACTTAAAACAAATAATGCTATACTAAATAAAAAAGCTTAGCATAGTAGAAATATCATCCTTAAATATCAAGCACAATTTTATAAAATTAAAAACTTTTAAGAAAAGATATGAGGTTTTGTACATTTAATTAAAAATCTACAGGGTATCTGCTGCATTTTAGAATTTCAAATTCATGACTTTCCATGACTAATTCCAAGAATTTTTCATGACTGAACGAAGTTACTATTTTCTCCTACAAAAACACAACAATGTTCTAAAGATACTTTTCTTATTTATCGGAAAAGAAAGAAATACTTCTGATTTTTTTGTTCTCATTTCGGAATAAAAAAATTCGCCAATGACTGGCTTGATTCAGTTAGAATTTTAAACTGATAAAATAAAAATTATAAATAATAACTAAAATTCAGAAATCTCTGAAGTTTAAAAGATAATTTGCTCTAGAAATGATGTTTTTTTTTTCATTTTCTGAAAGAACACCATAATTTTTAAAGAACATGATAAAAACATTTTATATCTTAATAAAATATGACTGTGAGTGAGGGATTTTGTCATAAATTCAGATATTCGAAACACCATGAAATGCGGTGTGTGGGGGGTGGGCTAA